>NC_062540.1:18715956-18753456 GCF_022655615.1 Tachysurus fulvidraco
CCAGCTGTCACTTTTTCACGATGTCTTCTTATTGCCTCTGAGGATGAAGATAGCGAAGTGTTTTTTTTTACCTGCATTAAGCAGCTTCTGTACCACTTCTGTCTTCCCAAAAAGAGCAGCTTCATGCAGGGCACTGCCTTTCTCCGTCTTTACACACACACACACACACACACACACACACACACACACACACACACACACACACACACACACACACACACACACAGAGAGACACAAAGTTGAGTGTAACCAGGTCAGAAGCACAGCAGTAGTCTGAGTATGTGGAGCATAAAGGCATGTTAATGAGACACCACAGGGAGGCAGAGACACAATGACACAGAACATTCCAGACCCATCAGGGAGGTGTTTGACATCTTTCTTTTAACATCTAACTGGGAACCACATACAGACTGGTTACAGTGGTATCGGGGTGGGAACCATGTTCAGACTGGTTACAGTGGTATCAGGAGTAGGAACGATGTTCAGACTGGTTACAGTGGTTTCGGGGGCGAGAACCATGTTCAGACTGGTTACAGTGGTTTCGGGGGTGAGAACCATGTTCAGACTGGTTACAGTGGTATCAGGAGTGGGAACGATGTTCAGACTGGTTACAGTGGTATCGGGGGCGGGAACCATGTTCAGACTGGTTACAGTGGTATCGGGGGTGAGAACCATGTTCAGACTGGGTACAGTGGTATCGTGGGTGGGAACCATGTTCAGACTGGTTACAGTGGTATCGGGGGTGAGAACCATGTTCAGACTGGTTACAGTGGTATCGGGGGTGGGAACCATGTTCAGACTGGTTACAGTGGTATCGGGGGTGAGAACCATGTTCAGACTGGTTACAGTGGTATCGGGGGTGGGAACCATGTTCAGACTGGTTACAGTGGTATCGGGGTGGGAACCATGTTCAGACTGGTTACAGTGGTTTCGGGGGTGAGAACCATGTTCAGACTGGGTACAGTGGTATCGGGGGTAGGAACCATGTTCAGACTGGTTACAGTGGTTTCGGGGGTGAGAACCATGTTCAGACTGGGTACAGTGGTATCAGGGGTGAGAACCATGTTCAGACTGGTTACAGTGGTATCAGGGGTGAGAACCATGTTCAGACTGGTTACAGTGGTATCAGGGGTGAGAACCATGTTCAGACTGGTTACAGTGGTATCAGGGGCGAGAACCATGTTCAGACTGGTTACAGTGGTATCGGGGGTGGGAACAGCAGTCTAATTGTTCACAGTGGAATCGAATATCCCACTTTTTTATCGCTACTTTTAAACAGCTCGTGTCGATATGAATCCACCTGAATTCCAATTCACCTGGTAGTTGATGTCCATTCCGGCGCCGAGCAGCACCTCTACAACAGGCAGGTGTCCGTTGCGTGCGGCAAGGTGAAGCGGCGTATGCGTTAGAGTGTGTGTGTGCGTGTTGAGAAGGTTGGGGTGCGCACACAACAGCAGCTTGACGACCTCGAGGCGACCGTAGTGTGCAGCGAGGTCCAGCGGAGTCTCGAAGCGGTTGTTCCTCATGGTGGGGTCGGTCAGTTCCTCCAACAACACGCGCACCACGTCAGAGTGTCCGTACTGCGCCGCACAGTGCAGAGCCGTCTCATTGTCGTTGTTCTACAACCACACGAGCGTGAGGAGACAGACAGACAGTGAAAGAGAGCGAAAGAGAGACAAAGTGAAGATAAAAACAAAAATAAAGAATGAGCACGAAAGATAAATGATGCATCGATGTTCCTTAAATCCTTATTCACTGGTTCACGCTGGTTCTAGAGTTGGTGCCTAATTAGTTTTTCATCACATGTAGTAAATACAAGCTTTGGGGCTTTTACTTTAACAAATCATTTACCATCGTTTAATATATTTTATCATCGAAAAAATATCACTGAAATAATTTGAATAATAATAATAATTTTACTGAAAACAAAAAACAGTAAAACAGTAAAACAGAGAAAAGCGTACGGTACATACAAATATTTTCATAAGACTGTAGATACTCGTAAAGAAAAGATACTTGTCGCATTTCAGACTGAAGGTTGGCTTAATCATGACACTGCAGTCTTGTTGCCTATAATGACATCTTGATGCTGTTTATGAAGGAAGTGACATCATCTATGATTTGTTTTACAATATTGTTTAGTACACACCCACATGCAACATCGTGATGTTATCCTGTTAATGGTAATGTGGGGACGGTTTATGAAAAGGCACCGACCCCAGAACGGATATCAGAGGATGTGAGAAGAGCTTTTAAACCATGCTGTCCCATCACCAAATCACCACAGAGAGAGAGAGAGAGAGAGAGAGAGAGAGAGAGAGAGAGAGAGAGAGAGAGAGAGAGAGAGAGAGAGAGAGAGAGAGAGAGAGAAAGATGAAGAGCGAAAAAGAGAGACAGAGAGGGAGAGAAAGATGGAGATGAGATATGATTATATATTTATATATTTATATATATATATATATATATATATATATATATATATATATATGAGAGAGGGGGGGGAGAGAGGGAGAGAGAGAGAGAGAGAGAGAGGGAGAGAGAGGGAGAGAGAGAGATGGAGAGAAAGAGAGAGAGAGTGGGAGAGAGAGAAAGATGAAGAGCGAAAAAGAGAGACAGAGAGAGAGAGAGAAAGATATGAGAGAGAGAGAGGGAGAAAGAGAAAGATGGAGAGAGAGAGAGAGAGAGAGAGAGAAAGATGGAGATTGAGAGGGAGAGATGGAGAGAGGGAGCAAGAAAAAGAGAGAGAGAGAGAGAGAGAGAGAGAGAGAGAGAGAGAGAGAGAGAGAGAGAGAGATCCTCAAAAACCATGTAGCAGAGTAAGACAAAGAGATAGGCAGCAGAGTATAGAAAGGGAGACCAACTGTGACAACAGTGCAGCTTATAATCATTAATAATAATGATGTTAAATTAACTTGTATATAATCGATTTGATTTGAAAAGACGAACAAACGGAACAGCAAACAAATAGACTCTCTTAGAGCGTGATCAAATAACTGATTCATTTCAAGGGACACAAACCTCACAGAAGCCTGTGTGTGTGTGTGTGTGTGTGTGTGTGTGTGTGTGTGTGTGTGTGTGTGTGTGTGTGTGTGTGTGTGTGTGTGTGTTGAAAAATCCATTAAGCCAAAGTGCAGTTTAGCCAGCTCCCTCCCATGATAAGGAATCCCAGCAATGAATCACAACCACAGCTACACCCACACACTCGACTTATGACTTACAAAGAGATCAACGTTTTGATAACAAAATATGTTTCCCAAAGACTCATACAGTCCAGGTTTTTATTCTTTTATTCTCTCTCCGAGAATAACACACCCGAAACAGGTGCTAAACACATCTTACACAGGTGTGTGTGTGTGTGTGTGTGTGTGTGTGTGTGTGTGTGTGTGTGTGTGTGTGTGTGTGTAGCTAGGAGAGACTAGCATACACAGACACCAAGTCAGACACCACGATGGACAAGTAATTATGTCTAATACATCAGGGCCTGTGTCAGTCTATGTCCATAACTCTGTAATTATCCACTAGAGGGCACTTTAAGGCACTGCTCTAACTGAATCATTTAATTCGGTGAGTCAAATGAACCTTTTACTTATTTGCATCGTTTACTCTACACAAGAGTCACAAACATTTCTGTAATGCCTGTAATCCTTCGGGAAGATAAAAACTCTTCGGTTTATTTGTAATTTAAGGTTTTTTTAATATTTGACCCGCCCACGAATAACGAGACACTCTCTAACGACTTCCTGTCATTTATTCACCAGACTCTTCAGATCTGTTGTATCCCTTTATCTGACTCTTATTCTATTCTAAATAAAAACAAACAAACAAAAAAAACATTATCTGATCCACAAGATAAAGTATCACTTTGTAGTGTACAAATAAATGATATCACATCCCCATGACTAAATCTTCCTCATACGTCGCTCGTCAGTAAGGCAGGGCTATACGCTGGCAGGAATGCTCCTGCAGAACATCCCTCATCTATCTTTACTAGTACACCAAGATCAAATACTTCCGTCTCTGTAAGACGGTATGACGGATCGACCCACGGTTTAAAGGCGTGACCTCTGACCCTACTACGATATCATCATGAGGAGAAAAAAGGGGGGTGGGCATCGCAATTAAAAAGATGGTATCAGAAAGGTGTTAGAGATGGTGTGTGTGTGTTAAAGTTGAAGTGTGAAAACGAGCGCGTGTGTGTGAGAAAGTGTGTGAGAGCGTGCTGCGCTTTACAACACGTCACAGCACGTGAAATACAGGAGAGAGAGATCTCGTGTTTCCAAACTCCTGTGATATCGATCGACCAACAAGAAGCGACAAGACTTTTGGATTACGGGGTCATGAAAAAGTGTGTTAAAAAATAGAAGAGACAAAAACAACAACAACAACAAAAAACACCTATGTAATGAGGTTTTCCCTCAGGGTTCTGCCAGAAGGTTTGCTATACTTGTGTGTGTGTGTGTGTGTGTGTGTGTGTGTGTGTGTGTGTGTGTGTGTGTGTGTGTGTGTGACATTTACAGACACTGACAACTGCTATGTGACTATGAACCCCTTACATCATCAACACGAGCTCGGGGGGAGGGGGGTGAATTATGTCATCGCTATGAGCCTAAGGGGAGGTGACAGTGAATAAACACACACACACACACACACACACACATACTAACTGAAAAAAAAGCACAATCATATCTCTCTGACTCTTTTGTCTTAAGCCAACCTTTTGTCTCTATCATGTCAGCTATAACCGTTACCATGGATACGCCACACCTCTCTCAGTTTAAGAAGAGTATATTCTGTCTCTCTCTCTGTCTTTCTCTCTAGGTCTCTCTCTTACAGACACACAGTTCCTTCAGCCACATTACACACACTTTCTGATGATGATGCACACAGACAGAAACATGGAGCATCCTTGAAAAATATATACTTTTTTCAACAAGTCGTGTTAATTTATTGAGCACTGACCCGAAACGTCATCGCGTCACAGTTTTCCCCGAGAGTATTTTCAGCTCACGACACAGGTTTTGGTGTAACGGTTATTGTGGTTCTATGGTAGTATAAATGTGCTCCGGTTCCAGGTTAACGTCACCTAACTGAGACATATCTTTAGGTAAGCTGTCGTCTCCGCCACTTCTGCGTCACTCTCACGTGACCTCGGGATAGAACTTAAATCTACAGTCGGGTGTAGCGTGGGGGTCAGAAATTTCACAGAATTCCCAAATATTTCCCAGAAAAAGTTTAAGTTTTGCCTTGTATTACTGAGTTAACCTTAGATTTGACACAAAATGAAACATTTACACGATTTAATGGACAACTAACACTCAACACTCCTGCATTATATCCACAGCGTTTCGGTGTCCAGGGTTTCCTGCGTTTCATTCGATCCACTTTTAACTGCAGGATTTTCACCTAGTGTTCAGAATTCAACCAAATTCCTACAACTTTTTTAACACGTGTCCAGATACGGAAAATTCGATCCCTCATGAATTTGATGATGTTACAAATGTAAAGAGAGACTTGAGTGATTGAAGTGATGTAATGACATCACACTATATGACTGAGAAACAGCGAGTCAGGGGCTCGAACCGCAGGCACACATATCCAAGCGAGGACAACTAAGAGAGGCAAGCATGCAGAAAGGGCAGAAGTCAGGGTTCAGAGGTCAGGCAGAGCATGGGTACACACCTTGGCATTAATATAGGGGTCAAACGGGCCACAGCGTTTGAATTCTCTGTGGTCTAGAGTCTGGGGGAGGAAAAGAAAAGGATGGAGATGAAGTCAAACGTCTCTCTCACACACACACACACACACACACACACACACTCACAGGAATAATGAACATTGCAATGGTAGGATGAACCAGGCAAAGAAACACTACAAAGCAGAAAATGGCTAAAAATGAAATGAACATATTCGAATAAAAACTTTTGATTAACTCTAACTTCGCACCAACTTCATGCTAATGCTTTCACTTCATTTTGAGTCATTTTAAGTTAAAAAAAAGTAAGGAGTGAGGGAGAAATAATAATTAATAAGAAAATATTAATAATGACAGTGAGATGGCGATGCACAGCAGCCTAACATCAGCATCGTAACACATTCCAGACGGTTATCATCACACGCACACACACACACACCTCCTGAAAAATAAACGCAAGTAGACTGGAGACTCCACTGACACAAGAGACAGAGTGAGACAGGCAGATAGACAAACAGACAGAGACAAATAGACAGAAAGACGCTATATCGTAGCCTCACATTCTGCTCTGTCTTTAGACACACAGACAGATGAAAATATTGAACAGAGGGATAGACAGACATACAGATAATCATCCCCCTTGCTCAAAAATGGTTTCCTTTGGGTTGGGAGAAAGACAAATTTTGCATACAGACAAACAGATAAATAGACAGAAATTCAGATCCTTTCGATCTGTTCAGGAACGGTTTATTCTGCCTTTAGATGGACAGGCAGACGTAGTTTCATAAATAATGCTAGAAAGAGAGAAAGAATTACTCTTCCCCTGAGCTCTGGATCAGAATAGGCAGACAGAGAACAAGAAATAGACAGACAAACAGACAGACAGGTATTTGATAGACAGTTTGAAAGACCAAAATATAAACAATGAGAGACAGACAGAGAGAAAGTCACATCCTCCTCGTATGTTCGTGAATGGTTTCTTCTGGCTTTGGATTTACAGATAAGAAAACGAAGGTGGAAGAGACAGAAAGTAAAGAAAGACAGATGGGTGGATAGAGTTTTAATTACAGACTAAGTAATACTAGAGACAAAAATAGAAAATTAAATCCTCCCAAAATGCTCAGGAATAGTTTTTTCTAGCTCTGTATAAACAGACAGACGGATTTGCAGATATACAGACGGGACATATTAAAACAAACCTGTTCGTTGAGTTTGGGATAGGACGTCCCCTTGTGGATGAGCAGCCGGACGATGCGCTGATCTCCTTTCCAGGCAGCAAGATGAAGCGGATAACATCCCTTATGATCCGCTACGTTAGTGGCAGCTTCGTTCTTTAATAACAACTCTACCACTTCACTGAGAAAGACCAAGAGACAGACAGATAAACAAAAAGACATAATATTCAAAATTAATATTAAACTGTCTGCTTTGACCTGTCGCGCACCATCGCTGTACATAAGACTTACCTATGTCCGTTCAGTGCGGCGTGGTGGAGAGGCGTGTATCCGTTACTGTCCACGCAGTTCACATTAGGGACCCTCCAAATACTGCAGACAAAAACACCACAGTTTATTAGTTTGCCATCTTCTAAGACACACTCTCCCAGTTTAAATGTATTTTAAAGACATATCCCTTTAGCCAGATGTACACATAACACATTCTATAACCGTGTGCTCCAGTAGATCTGATCATGCACATGCATATTATCATCAAGTTCTGGTTAATATTATGAACAGAATCTATGCCAATTCTTCTCCACTTGCTTCTCTTTTTCTACCCATCCTGAGAGATCCAGGGATTGTTCCAGCTCCAGTTGTGTTCTGCTTCATGGAGATTTTCGGACCTTCGTTGAAAAGAGGCATCAACCTTGTGAGGACACTTAGGTATCTAGGGATGAACCAGCTCCAGATTGATTTTTCAGGATTTCGGACATTTAAAGAGATGCCAACACCATGTGGTGTTTGAAGACAATGACCTCCTTATCAATACACAATTATCAGACTGTATCTGACTGTAGAAAGGACATTGTTCATAATAATACTTTCTGGTGTTTATAACAGATTATAATCACACCCTCCAGTGTCACCCAAATGAGGATGAGGTTCCCTTTCGTGTCTCGTTCCTCTCAAGGTTTCTTCCTCTTCCATCTAATGGAGTTTTCCTCACCACAGTCACCATAGACTTGACAGAATTTTTGAGAGGATTTTCAGGGTTTATTCATAAATATTTATCATCTTCAGTAAAAAATTCAAGACTGCTAACTTACATGAGTTACCCTGGCTTGATTACTGAGAGGAATTATAGTTTCTATGTAAATAATTGTTCAAAATTTCCACTGTTAATGATAGTTAGCATACATGAGTTAACCTGACAGGAATTTTAAGTTACATTCATGAACACTAAATCTTTCATTCTAATAATATACAGACATACATATATAATCTTATATGAGCTGAACTGGCATAATTTACAATTTATAATCATAAATATTTCTGACTTCTGATGAATTTCTAAATTCTATATAATCTTTATTGTTAATGCTGCATGGCGTATCTTAGATGAATTAACCCTGACAGGATTTCTCATAGGAACATCAGGTTATTTTCATGGATGTTAATAATCCTCACTGGTAATGCTAGTTAGGAACAGTTAACCTGACAGGATTTCCGAGAGGATTTTCACTACTAAAGCTAGTATTCTACCTTACAACAGATAGTCCGAGAGGATTTTCACTACTAAAGCTAGTATTCTACCTTACAACAGATAGTCCGAGAGGATTTTCACTACTAAAGCTAGTGTTCTGCCTTACAACAGATAGTCCGAGAGGATTTTCACTACTAAAACTAGTATTCTACCTTACAACAGATAGTCTGAGAGGATTTTCACTACTAAAGCTAGTATTCTACCTTATAACAGATAGTCTGAGAGGATTTTCACTACTAAAGCTAGTATTCTACCTTACAACAGATAGTCTGAGAGGATTATCACTACCAAAACTAGTATCCTACCTTACAACAGATAGTCTGAGCAGATTTTCACTACAAAAGCTAGTGTTCTGCCTTACAACAGATAGTCTGAGAGGATTTTCACTATTAAAGCTAGTATTCTACCTTACAACCGATAGTCTGAGAGGATTTTCACTACTAAAGCTAGTATTCTACCTTACAACCGATAGTCAGAGGATTTTCACTACTAAAGTTAGTATTCTACCTTACAACCGATAGTCTGAGAGGATTTTCACTACTAAAGCTAGTGTTCTGCCTTACAACAGATAGTCTGAGAGGATTTTCACTATTAAAGCTAGTATTCTACCTTACAACCGATAGTCTGAGAGGATTTTCACTACTAAAGCTAGTATTCTACCTTACAACCGATAGTCAGAGTATTTTCACTACTAAAGTTAGTATTCTACCTTACAACCGATAGTCTGAGAGGATTTTCACTACTAAAGCTAGTATTCTACCTTACAACCGATAGTCAGAGTATTTTCACTACTAAAGTTAGTATTCTACCTTACAACCGATAGTCTGAGAGGATTTTCACTACTAAAGCTAGTATTCTACCTTATAACAGATAGTCTGAGAGGATTTTCACTACTAAAGCTAGTATTCTACCTTACAACCGATAGTCTGAGTATTTTCACTACTAAAGTTAGTATTCTACCTTACAACCGATAGTCTGAGAGGATTTTCACTACTAAAGTTAGTATTCTACCTTACAACAGATAGTGTGAGAGGATTATCACTACTAAAACTAGTATCCTACCTTACAACAGATAGTCTGAGCAGATTTTCACTACAAAAGCTAGTGTTCTGCCTTACAACAGATAGTCTGAGAGGATTTTCACTATTAAAGCTAGTATTCTACCTTACAACCGATAGTCTGAGAGGATTTTCACTACTAAAGCTAGTATTCTACCTTACAACCGATAGTCAGAGGATTTTCACTACTAAAGTTAGTATTCTACCTTACAACCGATAGTCTGAGAGGATTTTCACTACTAAAGCTAGTGTTCTGCCTTACAACAGATAGTCTGAGAGGATTTTCACTATTAAAGCTAGTATTCTACCTTACAACCGATAGTCTGAGAGGATTTTCACTACTAAAGCTAGTATTCTACCTTACAACCGATAGTCTGAGAGGATTTTCACTACTAAAGTTAGTATTCTACCTTACAACCGATAGTCTGAGAGGATTTTCACTACTAAAGCTAGTATTCTACCTTACAACCGATAGTCAGAGTATTTTCACTACTAAAGTTAGTATTCTACCTTACAACCGATAGTCTGAGAGGATTTTCACTATTAAAGCTAGTATTCTACCTTACAACCGATAGTCTGAGAGGATTTTCACTACTAAAGTTAGTATTCTACCTTACAACAGATAGTCTGAGAGGATTTTCACTACTAAAACTAGTATTCTACCTTACAACAGATAGTCTGAGCAGATTTTCACTACTAAAGCTAGTATTCTACCTTACAACCAATAGTCTGAGAGGATTTTCACTACTAAAGCTAGTATTATACCTTACAACAGATAGTCTGAGAGGATTTGCACTACTAAAGCTAGTATTCTATAGTATTCTCTTTTGTATATAAAAGAGAAAAAAGAGGAACAGAAAAAGAAGAAAAAAAATCAGACAAACTATATAAGATATGGAAAAGATAAAAACATAGAACGAGTAAAGTAGCAAAAGTGAATGAGAGGGTTGTTAATGCAGAGGAATGGAGAAGAAGAGGAAGATTAAAGATTACTAATAGATTAAAAGAGAAAAAGATGAAAAATAAAATGACAAGTAGGGAGAAGAAAAGGAGCTCATCTCTCCCTCCCTCCCTCCCTCCCTCCCTCCCTCCCTCACACACACACACACACACACACACACACACACACACACACACACACACACACACACACACACACACACACACACACACACACACACACACACACACACACACACACACACACACACACACACACACACGTGTAACAATGTAATGACATCAGCCACCTCCTTCTTTAATACCCCAACCTTGTTGACCCATGGAGTGGTATCACCATGGCGACTAAGCTTTGGTGCCACAATTGAGACTCATTCAGACAGATGCTGTGTTAATGATAGATAACAAGGGAGGAGGGAGAGGGGGTCAGAGAGACAGACAGAAAGAGGGAGATAAAGAGTAAGACACACAGATTGAGAGAGACAGAAATAGAAAGAGACAGAATAAGATATAGATACAGAGTGAGTGAAAGAGAAATCTATGCATGAACACCTTCGGTTACAGATTCCCTTTAATGTCTTGACATAGAGAAAGCACACAGCCAGTTCCGTGTGTTCTTTGTGTGTGTCTGGGTTAAGAAGTACACACTGAAAGGAAACTCTAATCCCTAATATCCCCACAGAGGAATCAGACCAATGGAGGGTGCAGCTTACAAGAAATTTTCCCATGATGCACTGCAAACATTACCGTTCCTGTATCCTCTTTCAGGCTTGTAGAGTGTTGTGTAGCATTATCTTATGCGCTAAGCGTTAATTAGCCCCTAACTAGCAGGCTAGCTGAGATTCAGTCAATACTGTACACTTTATTGATCAAATTCTTTCAAACGTGTAGTAGGACCTGACTCGCTGTCTCATGACTTGTGATTACTCTTCTACTCATCCCAACCTCATCGTTTCAAACTCTTCTTCTCGCACTCTTTCTAGATGTCGCTTGACACTGTACCAACTTAACCCCCCCCAACCGTAATATGTTTTTGTTTTATTTTTACTTTGAATTAACAGCAATTACTATAAAGCATATAAAACCCACTCAGTTCTAGTTAAAGCAAGCACAAGATAGATAAGAGGTGACTAATCCACCCTAATATCCTTGAGACATACTTCAGGCACTGAACACCTCCTGAAAAAATTGTGTGATTTTTTTTGTGTGTGTGTGTGTGTGTGTGTGTGTGTGTGTGTGTGTGTGTGTGTGTGTGTGTGTGTGTGTGTGTATTTTATTTTTCATCAAATATACTTTTAAGTCCAGGGCATGTGTGTTTACATGCTTTAATCTACTTGTTCTACATTGTGGCTTGTAGCAGTGTTTCCTGCTATTTTCTGGCCACTCAAACATCATGTGCGCATGTACACACACACACACACACACACACACACACACACACACACACACCTATTTTTAGAAGAACTGGGTCGACCGGCGCTGTGGGACTTGCTGCCCGTCCGGCCGCTTCTTTTATAGTGATAACCAAACCTAAAACTGCAGGCAGTGACAGCAGGGGGCCAAGCACTGACACTTTGACGTTTCTAGGGTGTTAAAGCATTATTAATATTGCCGAAGAATCACTACCGGGATCTTCAAATCTTCAAAAACTCCTCGTCAATCAGTCGTGTCATTTTAAAAACACAGAACAATAAAATATAGAGAAGCAATGCATCAGTTTTTTATGAAAACATATGAGGCAAAGTCATGTGACCTAATAATGCACAAACCGTACATCATGCCTTTATAATAAAGGTCAAATAAGGTGTATGTAGTATTCATGAACTTTTAAGCATGATTATAATTATTATTATTGTTGTTGTTGTTGTTATTATTATTATTATTATCTTCATTATTATGACATTGACATGTCTTGTGTGAACGGATTAAAATTTCTACAGATTAAGACTAAGACTCGGCTTAAAGCATGCAGAGGTGTGTAGTATCTTGGCCAGTCACGTTCCTACGTATTAATAATAATTACATTCATTCAAAAACTTTGAAAGATTTTGCTTCAGATCCTGACAGATGACTAGTGTAGAAGGCACATTAGTGAGTAAGTGGGGGGTGGGGTGGGGGAGCTACAGCGAGAAACACACGCTGAACAAAGAAACTTTATCAGTCAGAAACACGACCAATAAAGGAAGTGTTGATGAGAACATATGACTTTTGTTATCAGCCAAAAAAAAGTGCAGCATAAACAGCAGTGAATACTTTACTAGAATTCGTTTCATTTCACAGTAGGAGTAAAGAAAATGAGACTGGTGTGAAGAAGAGTTAGCGCTTTCAGCAGCCAACTAATCATCTGAGATTAGCGCTGCCACTGACCGCACACGACCTGTCGCTGATTATTATATTCGAACACAAAAAAATCGACTCGTGGCCTTTGACGCTGCTGAGTGCATTGTGGGTAATCCACACAGAGATCATATCAGCCTGCAAATGTAAATAAAAATAATAATAATAAAATAAAGCTTTTGTGCATTTCAGTTGCTTTAGTTTCCATTCCATGAAGAACACGAAAGCCTCGAAAAAGGAAGTGTTACTTTAAGACATTCAGAAAGAAAGGGGTCATGTAAGAATAAGCGTGAACTTATCTGATCTTTCACTTTTATTTTGATGGAGGTCTTGTGTTTAAACATTAATGAAACAAGAGTAGATTTTTTTTGTTTCAACAGTATTTAACTTTTAAGGAAGGAGCCTCCGGTTCAAGTACTTGGAAACTCTGGAAGTCTGCAGAAAAGATGAGTTCACGGTTTCCGTTCTATCGTTACTATCACGAGCTGCGTTTTATTGTATTATTGACTTAAAAAAGAGAAAAATGTAACTATACAAAAATTAAAATGATGACATCATTCTACAGTCAATGATAATTGAAGGTTAATTAAACATGGCTGCTCACACCGCCCTGCTGTTGATTATTTTCCTCCATCAGCACATCCTGTCATGTTTTATTCCTCTACTTGCTTTATTTAAATCTTTCTTTAACTAATTCCAGCAGCCAGCCCAGTAGCGATCGAGTCTTTCATCATCAGGGGTCTAGGGGGTTTTCAACGTGCTACACTTTTTGGGTAATGAAACTCTGCCTACAAGGTGTGAAAGGTGCACTGAGACACAACCATAACCATGATCAAGTGCCTTCAATACCTTCTTGCTTCTCCGACCGTATGACGAATTGTAGTTTGTAGGTTCATGCACCTCAATCACAGACTTTCTGACCAAAGGGCCATGCAATGCCACCAAAATGTTGGAGGAGAGCATCACCATTGCACCTTAAGAAACCATCCTAAGATCTAATCATCCACCTGCAGATGTCAATGACTGTTCATTTTGTCTGATGATTCAGATTGCAGGAAGTGGCAGGAAAAACACCTGCAGCCTAACATCAGCAGGACAATAAAGCTGATGCTGAAGTTCCAGTTGGTTTGGAAACCTGTCAAGCCAGTCCTCATGAAAGGGGGAGAATGCAGAGATAGTGTAGAGCTTCGAATACTTAATGGGTCTACCTGAACAACCGATTGGACTGAACCGAGAACACTGAAAAGGCTACTGTGTTCTTATATCAGTCTATCAGATACCAATGTTCTCTTCTTCTGTGGTCTGCTATGGGGGAGGGATATGCCAGAAGTCTTACTGTTTTTTCCCCTTGATATTCAGCTCAATATTATATACAGTACTTCCTGCTTTACAACTTGGACCAAATCCCAAAACTAGCGATGCCTCAGGTTTTTTTCCAACCCAGTGAGTCCTTGTATTTCCATGATATCTCTTAATTTACACCTAGAATTTTAATGATTATAAATATTGCCTTCCTTTACTTTGCTCAACATTACATTCCAGACCAAAAACACTCCGTGCGCCCTAGACAGTAGTGAAGGACAGAAGCTCCGCATTTCCGAGCATTTCGTTATATTTTAATGGTGGATAAAAGCACCACTTTTCCACCATAATCAGCTGTCTGTCTTCATAAAGTAACATAAAATCAGAACCCTCTAGTTCTATTTTCACTTCGACTGCTGACCCGGACAAGAAAACACATCCGCACCGGTGCTGAATTACATGAACAAGCAAGAAGGAAAGGTCAAAAAGTAGCAAGTTAGCACAAGGGCTTTATTGGGGCTTTTCCGACTGTAAAGGCAAAAAAAAAAACACACAAAAAAAAACGTTTGAAGTATGTAGGCAGGAAAAAGGGCCTCAGATGTCTGGCTTTGAAAACAGCGGGTGGTTCAGGAACTGAGGAAAAAACAAGAAAATTCGCAAATTGCTGAATGCATTTAAGGGCCTTAAAATTTGAATACGTGCCACTGCTAACCAAATTCATGCTTTTAGTCTGTGAAATTTGTGGTTAAACAGATTAAGTGGGGGTGATTTTAACGTGCACTTTGATAAAATGTCCGTAATTGGGGATTTTGTAAATAAACAAAACATTTTAACAGGTTTGACAGACAAAAATCAAACCAAGATAAACAACATAAATCCACTCCTCTTGCCTGATGACTCAGCTTTATTTTCTTAGCCAAGAATGAACCGGTTTTTCTTTCAGGATTTCTGAGAGCACGCGCGCACACACACACACACACACACACACACACACACACACACACACACACACACACACACACACACACACACACACACACACACACACACACACACACACACACACACACACACACACACACACACACACACACACACACACACACGCCTGCACAGAGCTGTGATATTCCCCACATGACTCTGCCAACGCACTAAAGAGGCACAAGATGATGCCACGAAGCACCGGTCCATCACACCCGGTCGTGGACAGAGTTTAATCACATGTGAGTTTCTGGATTTTTTAGGATGTAAAGTCAATAAAAAAAATGAAAATAAGAGCAAAACAGGACACCGAGTCAGAATGTGCTAGATCAGTGGGAACAAAACGAACCTCAAGCACAGCACATCATATCCTGTATGTGATTAATGTGCGCTGAATATAACTTCAGAGAGTCATTCGTAATTTAACTTTATTAATCGGGAGTGTTTACTCTCATAAACACGGCCTGTACAGAGGACCGTCTTCCTGCCTGCCCGTCCCCACATCTGTCTGCCTGTCTGGCTGCGTGTCCAATAGATTGCCCATCATTCCCACCAATTATCTGCCTTCTTGTCTGGTCTTCTGTCTATATGTTTACCTGTCTGCAAGTCAAGCTGTATGTCTGTCTGTCTTTCCGGCTGCACTGCTAAGTGGCTGGCTGCTTGTTAGATGGGATGTACAGGCCTGTCTGTCTGTTAGTCTACCCAACTCTCTACCTGCCAATCTAGCTGTTTGCTTGCCCGTCAGCCCAGCGATCACTTTGCCTATCCGACCATCTACCTGTCTGTGTATTTCAGCTGCAATGATAACGGTCAGTCTGTCTAGACACCTGCCAGTCTGTCTGTCTACCAGTTTGTTTGCCTGTCAGTCCAGCCATTTCTCTGTCTTCTTCTTCTTCTTCTTCTCTGTCTGTCTTTCTGGCTGCATTTCTGTCTGTCTGTCTTTACAGACATATGCCTGTCTTTCTGTCTGTCTTTATATACCTCTGCCTGCCTGTACACTGGTCTGTTTGCATGTCTAGCCACATCTTTTCTGTCTTCCTGGCTGTATGTCTGGCGGTCAGTTGGTCTGTCTGTCCTTTCAAGCTGCATGTCTTACTGCCTGTCTGCATGCCCACCCTGTCATATGTTTGTACGCCAACCTGGCCATCTGTCTGTCTGTCTATCAGTCCAGCCATCTGTCTGTCCATTTGTCTGCCTATCTGTCCAGCCATCTGTCTGACCACATATTTGGCCTGGACACATGTCTGATGTGCGCCTGACACACTTCAGACGTGTTAAACCCACCACGTTTAACCGACTGAAGCTGAAAAATAAAATCAGGAAATACTGAAAAAATTAACCAACCAAACACGAACCAACCACTTCCTGTTGGTGCAATGGAGCTGGACACAGAAACACCTACATGCATCTAATCATTTCCACACTTATATACACATCACTGGGCACTTATGGTTAAAAACAAAGCTTTAATTAACAGCGAAGCTAAGTACCAGAAATAGACTTCAAGCGTCCAAAACACCTTAATCCCGTCATCGACAAAACAATTCATTTTACCATTTTATTTCAGCGCAGCTTGTCCTAAAACCGTTCAACAGGACATTTCCCAATTTCTCTTTCCACAGCTTCCTCTTTTGTTCACAACCAATTTTAATAATTTATCTCGTACCGATCTTGTACTGAGCGGTCTGTTGCGCAAAAAATATATATTTTGGGATGAAAAAAAATCTGTGATGTGGGTAAAGGAGAGAGGTCGAAAACAAGCTATAATGATGTCACTATGACATCATTGAAGTGAAGTGACGTGACATACGACTAAGTACGGTGACCAATACTCAGAATTCGTTCTCTGCATTTAACCCATCCAAAGTGCACACACAGCAGTGAACACACACACCGTGAACACAAACCCGGAGCCGTGGGCAGACATTTATGCTGCAGTGCCCGGGGAGCAGTTGGGAGGTTCAACAATGATGAGAGGTATCAAAAAAACAGCTTTTTTGTATAAATAAAGCTGTATAAATCATTACCCAGACAAGATTTATGTTCACTATAAACGTGTTAACGTCCAATCAGGGTCTCAGAGAAATGAATAAAATAATACATTGACATTTCAATTACTCTTCCATGCTTAAATCCCAATCATGTCTTTAGCTAGTTATTTTTCAGCTCACAATTTTCTAAGTAATGTGTATCACATGTAATGACTTTCAACGCTGGCTGTATGTTCGAGATACTGTACACGGATAGAAGACGAAGTTCATCGACGTGTGTTGAGAGGTCACGTGTCTCTGCCTGAACATGCAGAAAATCTCTGGTAATGTTGTAAAAGAGAGTTTGTGTGATTTTCTTCAATAGCAAAGATACAAAATCCTGAAGGGACTTTTCGAGCCACGGCTCTTATATTTCAGGTTCAGTTTCATGCAGAGGATTTTTCTGATCATGCAGCATGTCAGAGTCTGTTGTTCAGCCATGATGGAATGAAATACATTCCTTGAGATGTGCTTCGACTCTGTGCTCAGCTCTTGCACAACAAACTGACAAGTTCAGACATGAGAGCGATCTGCGTGCTACACAGGAGTAAAGACACAAAACCTGCAAAACACCAAAAGCTTCTCACAGTCCTGGTAAAAATGAGAAAACTTGGCGAGCGGCGCAACACCATGCCTAGGTCGTCCGAATCGCACGGGATCTGACCGGAAATCGTTCGGTACTCCATTATATGAGAGACATGTTAAGACATCATGTCTCCTAATCAGAGACAGGACCCACTTTCTGTTTACACAATACTGCACTTTTTCCTTTCAGCAGATAGTTCCCTGAACAATCCCTGCACTCCACACAAGGAGACAGACAGGGATTAAAAGACAAGCAGAGAGAGACAGAAAGGGAAAGATGGGCAGAGAGAGACAGAGAGGGAAAGACAGGCAGAGAGAGACCGAGGGGGAGAAAGACAGGCAGAGAGAGACAGAGGGGGAGAAAGACGGGCAGAGAGAGACAGAGGGGGAGAAAGACGGGCAGAGAGAGACAGAGGGGGAGAAAGACGGGCAGAGAGAGACAGAGGGGGAGAAAGACAGGCAGAGAGAGACAGAGGGGGAGACACGGGCAGAGAGAGACAAAGAGGGAGAGACGGGCACAGAGAGACAGAGAGGAGGGAGACGGGCACAGAGAGACAGAGAGGGAGAGATGGGCAGAGAGAGACAGAAAGGAAGAGACTGGCAGAGAGAGACAGAGAGGGAGAGTCGGGGTAGAAAGACAGTGGGAGAGAAGGAGGAGATGAACAGGGAGACAGTGTCCAGGGAGTGAAATACAGAGGAAGAGAGACGGGCAAAGTGAAAGACAGAGGGAGAGAAACAGAGAGAGAGAGGCAGGAAAGACAGAGAGGCGGGAGAGACAGAGAGAGAGAGACGGAGACCGACAGAGACAGAGAGACAGAGGGAGAGAGAGACAGGCAGAAAGTTGGTCGGCGAGACATACATGAAGTGTAGATTATCACAAGAGTCATGATCTGAAACACTGACAAGTGTGTCCAATTAACATTGGAGCTCTTTAATGAACATCGTCATTCTCTGTCTCTCACACACACACACACACACACACACACACACACACACACACACACACACACACACACACACACACACGGAGAGTGAACACTGCTCATCAACACACACTCAACAGAGAGAGATCAACATCTAATCTCATTCTAGTCATCCTGGAACTATGGTGATTGCATTAGTAATGTGAACAGTTAAGATTACTGCGATGATATAATCAGGCTTTTTCTTTAAATTAAAAGATATGATGTCACGGTCATGCTTAGTCACTGTGTATGATCAGACACTTAACTCACCCCTGACTATTTTTATTTAAAATGCTGATTAAAAAGAATTTTTAAGATTGGTTCAGTCGGCTAGCATCACATTTACGTCCTCCAAATTTTAATAATCCTCTATCTCTTGACTCGGCCAAAATCAGACAAGCTCGGTTTCTCAGAGCAGGGCAGGCGACAACACCGTGTCATTTCCTCCCAGCCAAGCTCTCTTTCAGCTTAGAACAACAACATGATAAATACTGACAGAGATTTTATATAAACATCACTGAACAACTTTAGCTTTTTCCATTTATTCTTGGTTATATGAACTGTTATATTTTTTGCCTCGGTTATCAATCTGTGAAATCTATATTACTATTTTTTTTTTAAACAAACCTATCCTTTTTACTTTTTCATGAGTAAAAAAAATTAAAAAATACAAATCCAAAAAGTAAAAAAATAAAATAATTAATTAAACATCTTGTCTATCTTTTTTTAATTATGCTTAAACTTTTATTTACATTATCAGGATATTACCATTTTAAGTTAATATATAAAATATTTTTAGAGAGATGGACGATATGATCTATCATATCTTGAAGATATTTCTATGATACATATCAAAATATACAAACCAGCAAAACGATGTTGTTACTGATAATAAATGTGTTTAGAATTAATGAAAAATAAATTAAAATGCAATAAAAAAAAATTCAACTGATAACCATCTGTTTTTAAAACATTTTATTTTATTAAAATTTAAATTTAAATTTCTGTATCATAAATTAAACTTTTTTCTTCTTATAAGCAAAAAAATAAAAATAAGCAAAACAAAATTTTTATTCATTAAAAATCCTGAGAGTTAAAAAAAAAAAAAGAAGAAGAAGGTTTAAGAGTCAAAACCAAAACTTAAAAAGAAGTTATTGTTGCTTTGCTGTGATTTTCTTCAAAACTCAGTAAACTAGCCTTATTTACTGTCAACCAATGCTGCTGGAAAGGTAAATGATTACCTCAAAAACAAAGAAATGACTGTGCAGTAAGATTAGCATATAAACCCTGTTCGTGTCCCACCCATTTGTCTTGTATTTGCAATTTTATTTAAACTTCCGCATCGGCAAATCTGAGAAAACTTGCTAGCATCAGCATGCAGCGCCTACACAGGTGTCTACAGCAAAAAAACCAAGAGGTCCTACAGAAGAAGTCTTACTGTAATAGAGAGAACGGATAGAGGAAGCAAAATACTGTGTACGTCAGAAAAATCGGGTTCCTTACAGTGTACTTGAGATTCTGCGAATTCCGTTTCTCGTTTTGCATCATCTATTAATTTATTTTTAGTAAAGCTGTGTCTAAAGGGTTTTCGTTAGCCAAACCAAACTAAGATGTTCAATTTAATTCTATTAAAATTTTTTTGTATAGTTCTATTAACAACGGACGTTGTCGCGAAGCAACTTTACAGAACGTAAAGAAATACAGTACAGAAAGTTTAATATTATATTATATATTTATTATATATATATATTATATTATATTATTATATTATATATATTTAAGATTAATATATTTAAGATTTTTGTTTGAAAAAATCTTGTAAAATTGTAGAATTTTTTTTTTATGATGTTAATTAATAATAAAATGTTCTCCATATTTACAAACGTTTCAGAAAGGAAAACTTTTTTTTGTACATGTGTACATCACACAGCTCATTTGCATTTGGTAACGCCCACAGAAATCCATAAAAGGTAAAGTGCACAGACATCTGGGAGTATGAAATGAATGTTCAGGGGAAAGGCTGAAAGGCAACTGTGGAAGGTAATGTGACTTACTTCTATGACAATAAACATATTTAATAACATACAACAGCAATAATAAGCAAGAGCTAAATGTGGTAGACTTGTGGTTAAGGTGTTGGGCTACCGATCGCAAGGTTGTGAGTTCGATCCCAGGTCCACCAAGCTGCCTCTGTTGGGCCCCTAACCAAGGCCTTTAACCCTCAATTGCTCCGTTGTATAAAAATAAAATAACGTAAGTCACTCTTGATAAGGGCGTTTGTCAAAATGCTGTAAATGTAAGCTAAATCTTGTCAGCTGAGGTGTGTGTTCATTTATACGGTTCCATTTCTCAAGCACCGGAAGGGTTTTATTGCTCTGATACCACAGCAAATTTGCCAGCGATTTTAATATTTTTATTCAGTAAGGAACATGTACACTTTATTTCATTTATAGTTATATAAACCTGTTTTCCCCCCTTTCCTTTTAGATGAATGCATTTATGAAAACCTTTAATTTGTCTGGTAGCCAAAAGTAATCAGAGCTACTATTACATGCAATTAATTATACACATTCTGACCAATCGGATTAGAGAATTATGACATATATGTATGTATGTATGTATGTATATATGTGTATGTATGTATAATTACTGCAGTATTATAATATTGCTGTTATAATTATGACGAAAAAATAACAGTATATATTGTTTTGTTTTTGATAAACACATCATTACAACCTAATCTGCATATGTAAATTTAATTCCCGTGGATAAAATATCGCGATATTTTACAGAATCGTAAGTTCAGACTAAACTTTCAGGATTTCAGGATTTTCTAATCCATTACGGAATTTAACGTTTAAAACAGTATACATGTTGGTTACTTCTTGTCAGTATATTTATAGACCATTAAAAAAGCTTTAATAAAACAGTATATAACGAGGTGACCGACTTTAACCGCTCCCTCAGATTAGCTTTAAGGCTAATCGCTTCTCCTACCTGAGTAAGCTGGAGAGCGCGTGAGCGCTCGCGCTGTGTACGCCGCCGCTCGAGCCGTGTCCCGCGCCTCCTCCACCAAATCCTCCTCCTCCTCCGCCGCCGCCGCCACCACCACCACCGGACGTGGCTCTCTTCCCGCTCAGCAGCTTCTCCACTGCGGCCACATTCCCGGTGCGCGCTGCCTCCAGCAGTTCTTGCTCCTTCCCCATCTCAGGCGAGCTGAGACACACTGAACCGGGCAGAGAGAAGATCCGTCTCACGCCACCACCACCGCCTCCGCTGCCGCCCCGACACGCGCATTCACGCGCTCACACCACAGCACACAGCAAGTAGGATCCACCGTTCACGTGTTCTGACCGTATTCCCAATACAACCCTGTCCTGTCTGATCCAGGGACAAACTTTCCTCCGTCCAAGCGCCACTCACACACACACTCACTCATACACACACCCAAACATACACACACACTTCCTCTGTCCGGCTCTGACACGTCACTTCCTGGAGTCTGTGGGCGAACTCCCAAATTGTTCCCTACAGGATAAACAGTGCACTACACAGGCGCTATGATGCATTATGTCACATCCTATGAAGTGCAATTATCTATGGAATAAGGATGCAAACTGGATACAGATGCACTATGTTCAGTGTCGATGCTCTTATACAGATGCACTATGTTCAGTGTCAATGCGTTTATATAGATCCACTATGTTCAGTGTCGATGCTCTTATATAAATGCACTATGTTCAGTGTCGATGCTCTTATATAGATGCACTATGTTCAGTGTCAATGCTCTTATATGGATGTACTATGTTCAGTGTCAATGCTCTTATATAGATGCACTATGTTCAGTGTCAATGCTCTTATATAGATGCACTATGTTCAGTGTCAATGCGTTTATATAGATCCACTATGTTCAGCGTCGATGCTCTTATATAGATGCACTATGTTCAGTGTCGATGCTCTTATATAGATGCACTATGTTCAGTGTCAATGCTCTTATATAGATGCACTATGTTCAGTGTCAATGCTCTTATATAGATGTACTATGTTCAGTGTCAATGCGTTTATATAGATCCACTATGTTCAGTGTCGATGCTCTTATATAGATGTACTATGTTCAGTGTCGATGCTCTTATATTCATGCACTATGTTCAGTGTTGATGCTCTTATATAGATGCACTATGTTCAGTGTCAATGCTCTTATATAGATGCACTATGTTCAGTGTCAATGCTCTTATATAGATGCACTATGTTCAGTGTCGATGCTCTTATATAGATGCACTATGTTCAGTGTCAATGCTCTTATATAGATGCACTATGTTCAGTGTCAATGCTCTTATATAGATGCACTATGTTCAGTGTCGATGCTCTTATATAGATGCACTATGTTCAGTGTCAATGCTCTTATACAGATGCACTATGTTAAAAAAAAACTTGTATAACAAATCCTAATGAAGTGCACACAAATATGTATTAGTGAGCTGAATCATGTAGTCACACTGTAGTGTGTGTCAGAAGCCCTTATTTTGTACACTCACTGTAAAGGTGTAAACGCCTTACGTTTACATTTCATTTTTCATTTAGTAGATACCTTTATCCAGAGTGACTTACAATTTATTTTATTTTTACTTAACTGAGCAATTGAGGGTTAAGGGCCTTGCTCAGGGGCCCAACAGTGGCAGCTTGGTGGACCTGGGATTTAAACCCAGGACCCTCTGATCAGTAGTCCAATACCACTAGGCAACCACATCCCTCACGCCTTCAATACATATCTTAATGTAGTGAAATTATGTAGAGTAATGTAGAGAAAGGCACATCTCCCTCCCCCCATCCTGACCATCTTCTACAGAGGGACCATTGAGAGCATCCTGAGCAGCTGCATCACTGTCTGGGTTGGGAAGTGTACGATCTTGGATCGCAAAACCCTGCAGCAGATAGTGAGGACAGCAGAGAAGATCATTGGGGTCTCTCTTCCCTCTACCATGGACACTTACACCACACGCTGCATCCGCAAAGCCAACAGCATTGTTGATGACCCCACACACCCCTCACACACACTCTTCACCCTCCTGCCATCTGGAAAAAGGTACCGAAGCATTCGGGCCCTCACGACCAGACTGCGTAACAATTTCTTCCCACAAGCCATCAGACTTCTCAATAACTGAACTGGACTATACTGAGCACAACATACAAACACACATCATCTGTATGGACTGCATAGACCCTCACAAAACACACACACTCTTTTGCACACTTTTCTGCTGTTTTTGCACATACTGTCCAACATTTCAGCTGTTTTTGCACATATTGTACAATATCTCAGCCATTACGCACATACTATACAATATTACAGTCATTTGCTGTTTTTTTTTTTGCACAACTCTATATATTATACAAAGGACCTGTTGCTAAGAAACTGTGTTCATTCTAATGTTACTGCATGAAATATTGTTTGAACATTCAGTATTTACACCGGTCGGTCGGCGCTGTTTCTGTTACTGTTTATTGTCTTTTGTGTATTGCTTTTTTTTGTACTTTTTGTATTGTCTTGTAACTTTATGTCTGCACTGTTTTTGTCCTGCACTGTCTTTTGTCCTGCACTGTCTTGTTTGTCTTGTCCTGCACTGTTTGCACCAGGTTACACAGTTGCACTTTATGTACCTAAGACTACTTACTAAGTCCTTAGCCCTGTCTTTGTTTTAAGTAGCACCTTGATCCTGGAGAAACGTTGTCGAATATCACTGTGTACTGCAACAGCTATATATGGTTGGAATGACAATAAAAGCTTCTTGACTTGACTTGACTTGACTTGACTTAAATAGAGATTTGGGACCTGCATATTTCTTCCTCTTATTGTTATTATTATATATTTATTTCTTCTTTCTTTCTCTTCTGTTTCCATACTTCTGTAAAGCTGCTTTGAGACAATGGGAAATCGTTAAAAGCTCTATACAAATAAATAGAATTGAATTGAATTGAATATTCTTAATGCACATACATATATAGTGCAATATAAAAGCCCTCGTTTCGTGCCCTAATGCAGTTCACTTGTTTAGGGATTTGGAAGCTATGTTCCGAATCACAGCTTTTGACATACAGTAAAGTTCACAGCCTAGTGTGTAATAGCCCTTAGATTTTCTAATCCTGGATGTCTTCCTATTGTGCATCTAGGACACCCTATTTAGTGCACAACTATACTGCCCCCGAATGACTTTTAACTAAAATGTAATGCACTATAAAGGGTGTAAAAGACATTTATTTTTACAATGTATGGGGATGAGGGACCTACATCTCAAATGGCCTTCACTAAGGAATTTTCCCCATTATAGTGAACTATACGCAACTCACAAATTTATTATTTCTACAATTTTTTTTACAAACACATTGTGTATGGTTTGGTCAGGTTCCCTTCTGAGCCTGGTTCCTCTCAAGATTTCGTTCTCACGTCCTTGAAAGCAACCTCCTCATGTCATTAAAAGCAAACACAGAGAGAAGGAGGAGAAGCTTCTTCCCACGGGCCATTCGGAGTTTAAACCAGGAAACACCCAGGATCTGGATCTAGTACTGGACCTCTCCAATCACTGTTTTTTCTTTTGCATTATGACACTTTAACTCTGGATTTCAACAACACAGTACCACTTTATACACACTATACTGGACATGGACACTTTAAGGACAATAATAAAACCATACGCATTTATGTATATTTATGTATATACATGATTTTTCACTTATATTTTCATATTTTCTTATTTTATATAATTTCTTTTTATATAGTTGATACTTTTTTATTTATCTACCTCCCTTTGGCTATATTTATTTATTATATCCCAAATTGCATTCTGTATGTTTGAATACCGGACAGATGCAAAAAGCATTTCACCGCATGTCCTACTCTGAAAGTGTGAAAGTGAAAGTGAAGTAACATACGGCTAAGTATGGTGACCCCTACTCAGAATTCGTTCTCTCCATTTAACCCATCCAAAATGCGCACACACACAGCAGTGAACACACACACCGTGAACACACACCAATAGCAGTGGGCAGCCATTTATGCTGCAGCACCCGGGGAGCAGTTGGGGGGATTCGGTCCTTCCTTGCTCAAGGGCACCTCAGTCGTGGCCGGCCAGAGACTTGAACCCCCAACCTTCAGGTTACGAGTCAGACTCTCTAACCATTAGGCCACGACTGCCCACGACTCTGTATGTATGTGTATGTGACAAATAAATTTTGTTTTGATTGATTTGATGTCCTCTCAGGGAGTTTTTCCTTATTTATTTTATCCTTATTTCTTCTTCTTCTTCTTCTTCTTCTTCTTCTTCTTCTTCTTCTTCTTCTTCTTGTTATTATTATTATTATTATTATTATTATTATTATTATTATATATTTATTTCTTATTTCTCTCTCTTCTGTTTCCTTACTTCTGTACAGCTGTTTTTGAGCCAATGGGAAATTAATAAAAAATAATAAATTTAATCGGATTGAATCTTAAGTATAAACAAACAAACAAACAAACAAATAAGATTTACGACGTACGGAGAACGAATTTTCCAAAAATAATAAGAAATGTAGAATAAGTAAATATTGACATTTTGTCATTGTGTTTAAAATACAGTCAAATATTTATTCTTTAAGGAAAAGAACGGAATCCGTCTATAAAAAAAGAAAAAGAAAGAAACATAATTACAGAATATTTCAGCAGGACTGATAGTAATTAGCATTTCTATTTTATTTTATTTTAATAATACTGTATTTTATATTATACGTTTTAATTAGAACTTTTATTTTGCCTTAAACCGGAAGTTGTGTTTTTTCCGCGGTTAGCATTAGCCTGCCGGTCGTTCGGTCGGCTTTTCGTGTATTTATACGTATTCTGTTATTAACATTATATTAATTAGGTGTATGTATAGATATTATTGTTGCGTTATAGTGTAATCAGCTTGTTTTTTTTCTGTAAAACCTCGGACTATTTATTTATTCCGAACGGTAATGTAGAAAAACCCTTTTTCCTGTGTTTACAAACGCTGTATTTCAGCTTCAGATCCGGTTTGATTCTATACCGTGATGTATAAAGTATTAGAAAGCGATACTTGAGTAAAAGTACAAATATCGTGCTTTTATCGTGAAAACAAGAAAAAGACTTTGGTAGAAGTGAAAATTACCTTTTAGAATATTACTCAAGTAAAAGTCTTAAAGTATCTGATATATACTGTACTTTAGTATCAAAAGTGATTAGATTAGATTAGATCAGATCAGATTAGATTCAACTTTATTGTCATTGTGCAAGGTACATGTACAGAGTCAATTAAATGCAGTTAGCATCTAACCAGAAGTGCATAGATGGCTTATTTACAAGTGACAGTGTAATAAATAAGGGTATGAGGTTATACAGAAGGTGTAGTAATATGTACATATAACTGAATAAGGGTATATATATATATAGTGGTTTTTTTTTTAATATAAGTATGATACAGTATGAAGTAGTATGACAGATATAGCTGTACAAAAGGAATGTCATTATGAATACATCTATTTATATATATATATATATATATATATATATATATATATATATATATACAGACTAGACAGAATAAATATGGATGGAGACAGAAGTGTAATGATAGTTTTTGGGTGGTGCAAGGATGCATGATTTTAAAGTGTGCAAATTAGTGCAAAACACAGAAGAAAAGTGACAGTGCAGTGGTGATTTTTAACACAATTTAAGCTGTTCAGTGCAGAAACAGCCACGGAGAAAGAAACTATTTTTCAGTCTATTTGTTCTGGCTCTGAGACAACGGTAGCGTCTGCCCGATGGGAGAAGTGTAAACAGTCCGTGGTTGGGGTGAGAGGGATCTTTGATGATGCCCCTCGCCCTTTGCAAACAGCATAATTTTCTGATATTTAATGTACTTAGAACTTTGATTGTGAACTTTATTGTGGCTTTCTTATAGTAAAGAAGCACACACACAGGCCACCTATGTCCAGCAGCTACTAATATGCCAGTCATTAGTTGAAACTGGAAAGGTGTCTGTTCATCTTCAAAAGAAGCTGGTTTTCAAAGAATTCATTGTCATACTCTTCTTGGCGTAAAAACAAGTCCTGCGATGCTAAATATGGTTGTGCTTCCTAATCCTTTGGCAACATTAAGCTGAAATAGAGCGTGCGGAGCTGCGTAATGCAATCTAGGAGCAGTGATTGGCCAAACCTCCCTTATTACAGTCGCACACATTTCTTCAGATTTTATTTTGTAGTAAGGAGTAACGAAGATGCTTAGTGGAAATATAACGGAGTAAAAGTATACATTTTATCTAGGAAATGTAGTGGAGTAAAAGTGAAAGTTGACATAAATTTAAATAGCGAAGTAAAATACAGATACGTGAAATTTCTACTTAAGTACAGTAACGAAGTATTTGTACTCCGTTACATTACAACGCTGATTCTAGAAGCCTTATGAACTAACCCGGTTTTAGAGTATCACCCTAAAGATGCTGGCCGAGTTTGGCGTAGATGGCTCGAAAGCTTGCAGAGTTATAAACCTCTAAAGTTTATATTGGGTGCCAATTTGATACCCGGTACCGTGAGTACCGGTACTCAGATCACTTAGAAAAGTGACCAGGGTCTACGACATATCCGCATGTGGCTCGAAAGCCTTAGGAGGAGTTAATCTTGCTAAATTTTTGTCTCAGAAGAATAAGCAAAACAGAATGTTGGCTTCTGCAAACCAACACAATGGGGTCCAGTAGCAGGTCCTGATCCTGAGCTAAAATGTGTAATGGATTGTTACTGAGATTGAGAAATGAGGCTGATTTGCGTATAGCTTTCAGTCGACTTTGTAGTGTGCCGTACAGTGAATGATGCGGGGAGTTAAATGTGTAGAGTCTTTCACGTTTCATCCTATTTTTCTTTTTAAAGGAAATCAGATTTTAAAAATGGATCTAAAACTCGATATACATTAAGTGCAAACACCATATAGTAGGAAATGTGAAGGATTTCTCAGACCGTTTCACAATTCTGTGTGTATTCGTGTATATTTTTTAATTAGTCCTTTTTTTTTTTTTTTTGCACGGTGCAGCCGTCGCTTGTCATGGCCGACCCAGCACGTGTAAAAAACGAACAAGGAAACGATGCCACGGCTTCGAAAAGCTCTCACCAGGATAAAAATGCAGGTGAGGGTTCGAGCGGCGGAAACGCAGCTTCAGAGACGACGACGAATCAGACCACTACAAAACAGGAGGAAAAAGTGGTGAGATGTGACCCAGTGCACACAGCATTCCAAATACGATAACTACACCCAGACACAAGAACAGAGTAGGAACGGGCGTTTTGGCCCCTAACCGTTTACTTCTCCTCCTGCAGGGCGTCACGAAGGAAGGGACCGGGGCAGACGAGGATGACGAAGCACACTCGAGCGCTCATCCTTCGTCTGCTAAAAAACTGAAAGTGGAGCCGGACAAGAAGAAGGAGAAGAAGCAGAAAGTGGACGAAGACGAGATCCAGAAGATGCAGTGAGTCTTTCTGTGCGGAAAAGATTTTCGTTCGAGACAAAAAGAACTCGGACGTTTAGTGACGAAGTGTGTGTGTTGTGCAGAGTGTTGGTGTCTTCGTTCTCTGAGGAGCAGCTGAACCGCTATGAAATGTACCGACGCTCAGCTTTCCCTAAAGCAGCCATTAAAAGGGTAAGAGAAACAGAAATCATCACCGTCTCACAAAAATGGAAACATTATGGGTAAATTTGGGGTGTAGAAGTAACTACTAACAATCGAATTTAATTCAGTTTAAACTGTATTACTTTTAATATAATAGATTATTAAATATGAGAGATGGCACAGATCTGAAAGATTGGATTTTTGCTATTTCTTGACCGGCACAACTGCCAGAGCCGCTGACCAATCAGATTTGAGACTTCAACAACACTGTACAACAATGATGATTATTATTATTTCAGCTTATTCAGTCCATCACGGGATCATCTGTGTCTCAGAACGTCGTTATCGCCATGTCCGGAATCTCCAAAGTGTTCGCCGGAGAGATTGTTGAAGAAGGTGAGAAGGTTCCTATTTAAAACATGAAGTGTAACTGTGGTTGTGCTTGTGCTGTTGTTAAGTTGTGTGTGTGTGTGTGTGTGTGTAGCACTGGATGTGTGTGAGAAGTGGGGAGACACTCCTCCTCTGCAGCCCAAACACATGAGGGAGGCGGTGAGGAGACTGAAGAGCCGGGACCAGATCCCCAACACCAAATACAAGCGCATCCTCTTCCACTAAACACACACAGCTACAGTGATTCTCTTGTCTAAAATTTAAAGGAGCCATCTGTACTGTTTGGACATCACAGGTCAATGAGTCCATTAGGTAAACAGCCATGATAATACGCACAAGCTTCCTGACAGGCTCTTATGAATCTGTGTATAGTTTGAGGTTTTTTTTTTTTTTTTTTTTAGGTTTTAGAGCCGAAGCCTTTTTCCAGGGCCAGAAAAAGGAAGAAAGTAGCTTAATGTGCTCCAAGGAAATATCGCGACTCACTGCTTTTCTGTGACATCTGTAAAAGTTAGACGATTAACACTTTGAAACATTACAGACTGCACCTTTAATATTCCGGGTAACAAACTCAAACAGATGCTGTTTAATTATCAGTAAACAGGGAGCGAGTCGGAGGGCATTGGGAAAGGGTTTTTTTTGCCCCAAAGTGAGACCACACCGTCTCATTCCTGTTTGTGCTGTAGGTAGTAACAGTTGAAGAGAAAAGAATATTGTTTCCTTTCACTATGACATTGAGGTACTGTCATTGCTAACATGCTAACCGGAGCGTCAGCCCTTATCTAACTTACTTCGGTCCGTCTCGAACAGCCCTGATAACAATTAAACGAAAGGAATTGTGACCTACAGCATTTGAGGGTTTTATACACCTGAGGGACTGAAAACTTCAATCAGTGTTCTTGTGTTTTATGTGGTGCTAAGTTTGGTGTATAGTGTTTGCTCTTCACTGTAAATACTGCTTAAGCTTCAATTCTTTTGTTCATGCAGATGATTTTGGTTTAAATAAACAGCTTCTGCATTTGTAAAGCGTCTTTTCTCTCTCATCACGGTTAAGATCTTCACTGCTCCCTGTTAAATAACAGCTACTGAATGTGTGGAACTGGAATATTCATTTCATTACGTGACAGAAAAACGCCATCAATACAGCCAGATGCTGTGAATATAAAAAGTGAAAATGAGCCCACACACACACACACTAGTGTTTAGTGTGTTGTCATGTAAGGGAAAATACGTTAACAATTCCAAAATACAATAGCAAAATCAGAAAATGCAAAAATAAATAAATAAATTAACCACTAGGCCTGTGGTAGCCTAGTGGTTTAGGTGTTGGGCTACCGATCGCAAGGTTGTGAGCTCAATCCCAGGTCCACCAAGCTGCCTCTGTTGGCCCCTGAGCAAGGCCTTAACCCTCAATTGCTCAGCTGTATAAAAATGAGATAATGTAAGTTGCTCTGGATATAAGGGCGTCTGCAAAATGCTGTAAATGTAAATAAATAAAACAAAATCAGCAAAAAGCCAATTAAGAAAACAACAACAAAAAAAAGGCCGAAAGTTCAAAAACAAACTTACGACGTTAAAGGTCCTTACTGAACACCACACACTTGTTTCTGATTGGGTCGTAGTGCACAACACATTATCGCACTGTATTGGTGTATAATGGTTGTGAAAACATTTATAAGTTCCTAATGATGTACTGTAACTGTAAACATCCTCCAACACGTGGGCTATGAGAGTGACTTGTGCTCTAGCCAATCAGCATCGAGCGGGTGACGTTCGACGACAAAAACCGTTGTTGTTAAACGTCGCATGCTCAATGCTGGTTAGAGTTGTGTGTTGTGTATTTTCATGTTTTTTTTTGTTCTTAAGCTTTCATGCCAAAAAAAAAATAAATCAATTGTACTCTATAAATAAACATTGGATTGGTTTACGTCAAAGACGTGAAGCACTGAAAAGCAAAACCTTCACTGCACTTCAAAAACCTTCATTGTTCTTATGTTTTTGTGGAAAAACCATCAGCAGGTTTCTGATCTTTTTGGTCAACTTTTATTCATTCAATTTGTTTTTTTTTTTTTTTGGTCATTCAATTTGTCTAACCCTAACCTAACTCTAGGTTTTTATATGAATGAACAATAAACATTAGCATTACCACAACATCTAATTGATCTCGTTTTTGGAAATGACAGAAGTGAGACATTCACTGTTTTGTGAGTTGTGGAGTTCTTATCTTGGGTTGCGTTACAGAACTGTAGGAAGAGTTATCTCATCTCATACTGGCAAGTCCTGGCCATACTTAATAATCTTGTTTTCTCATGTTACAGCCGTACTTAATTATCTCATTTTATCTTAATTTTACAGCCATAATTACTCATTTTGTGTCATATTGTGCAAGTTACTCAGTTCACTTGCACAATAAAAAAAAGTTCACTTCACTAGCTTAATTAACTCGTTTGCTTACTACTCGCATTGTCAGCCTTGGCCACAATTATCTAATTTTCTCATCTTAGTACAACATTTAACATGGGGGAACAAGATAATTAAGTTGTGGCTATACCTAATTATCTCATTTTCTCTCATTACCACCGCACATAATGATCCTGTTCTGTTGCGCTACAGAGTCAAGGCTTCACCACCTTAATTATCTCGTTTGCTCGTGTTACTGATTATCCTCACATTGTCTTCTGTTGCCAAGTCGAGACCACAATTATCTCGTTTACACAATATATGGCCATACTTGAATATCTTGAGTTGTGGCTTCAGTTACTTGATTATCTCATTATTTCATACCTTCACTGCTTATTCTTATGTTTTAGTGGAAAAAACCATCAGCAGGTTATTGCAGGTGATTACAGTAACGTCGGCTTATAGCAAAGAAGAAGTACAGACACCGTTTCTGATCTTTTGGTCAACTTTTATTCAATTTGTTTATTTTTTTTTTATTCTGCACATACAGTCATGGTTCACAGAACCAATTTGTCCCCCCCCCCCCCCTCAATCAGTAAACACCCCATGATGATATAAATATAAAATGAGCATCTGAACACTGTTACAGGATCTGAGATCATGCGTGTGAGCACGTGATGGAGTTGTAGTGTATTAATGAGGAAATCAAGTACACTTGATGTCTCTGGGTCGTGTCCCATTTAGCCCAGATGTTCTAAGCTCACTCATGGCCTTGTTCATGCTGCGAGTGATGTAACGATCCTGTTATTAACACACATCTTTTAGAGCCTTAAAAGTTAAAGTAGGGAAACAAATAAGCGAGTCTGCTCCTGGGTGAAACTTATAATGTTCTAAATGTTTTTATACGTTAACCTGCTGGTGCACCTCGACGATTAGGGAAAAACTGGAATAGGGCTGAAATTATTAGTATTTTTTTTTTGTTATTTACAAAAAGTTGAAAGACCATTGCTTGTGACATAGCTGTTTAAAATAATAACACTTGGCTACAACCTCATAATCATCACTTTACTAGGGCTGAAAATGATGATGATGATGATTATTAATATTATACATTACTACATGGTTTTTATATGAATGAACAATAAACATTAGCATTACCACAACATCTAATTGATCTCGTTATTGGAAATGACAGAAGCGAGATGTTCATTGTTTTGTGAGTTGTGGAGTTCTTATCTTGGGTTGCGTTACAGAATTGTAGCCAGAATTATCTCATCTCACACTGGCAAGTCCTGGCCACGCTTAATTATCTTGTTTTCTCGTGTTACAGCCAGACTTAATTCTCAATTTCTCACGTTACAGCCATAATTATCTCATTTTCTCATGTTACAGCCATAATTATCTCATTTTCTCATGTTACAGCCATAATTATCTCATTTTTCTCATGTTACGCAAGTTACAGAGTTGTGGCTGCACTTGCTTAACTCGTTTGCTCACATTATTAAGTAATGTCCACGTTTACTTCTCGCATTGTCAGCCTTGGCCACAATTATCTCATTTTCTCATCTTAGTACAACATTTAACATGGGAGAACAAGATAATTAAGTGGTGGCTATACCTATTTATCTCATTTTCTCTCATTACCACCACACAATGATCCTGTTCTGTTGCGTTACAGAGTCAAGGCTTCACCACCTTAATTATCTCGTTTGCTCGTGTTACTGATTATCCTCACATTGTCTTTTGTTTCTGAGTCGAGACCACAATTATCTCGTTTACACATTATATGGCCACACTTGAATATCTTGAGTTGTGGCTACAGTTACTTCATTATCTCATTGGCTTATGTGGCTAAGCAGATGCTCAGATGCAATTATCTCGTTCTCACGTGTTAAATTGTGGCTACACTCACTGAATGATCTCATTCTCTGTGTTATTAAGTGTTAACCTGGCCTTAAGTCGTCATGGCCATGCATTAGGTATGTTACCAGTAGGGATCTGACGAAATATGACTCAGGAACACACTTTTTGAGTAGTCATTTTTGAGTAGTCCATTACAGAACCTTCGAAATGTAATCATGAGCGCACGCACATCTATACGAACCGCAGGACACGTCCTAAAATCCACAGAATGAAGTGTCTAAACTAGGTATAGAGTTATATGATAATTCGGTTATACGTCACACTGCAGGACGTTGAGAACACACACCGCACTGGATCATGGATGTTTAATAATAACGTCATGTCCCACGGCGTTCCGCTTAGAAGGACGCTGCCTGGGTAGATAGCACCCGAGAAAAAGAAGTCTCTCACGTTCTGTAATAGAAACCACTTAATATCAGCACCTGATGAACTTCTCTGGACGCTGAGCAGGGACAAAGTGAGTAGGGTGGATCGCGGTTCGGGACAAAGCTGACCAAGCCGATCACGGACTGCGTAGCGTTTATTACAGAAACTCCAGCGGTAACAGGAGTCAAGCGTGCGTGCCTTATTCGATTGGGGCGAGGCCACGTAGCCGGCGTATCTGCATCATAGGCGAAACAAAACGAGCGTTTAGCTAGTGAACTGAAAGGTCCGTGACCTTGACTCGACTTACTTACCGATACACACAAAGAGACTATTCCTAATTTAAAAAAAAAAAAAAAATACATTGAAAATCCTTATAAACTACAGGAGACGGGGCTGCGTCCCAATCCAGTACCACGCACCTTAAATAAAACTCATGACACTGATATACACACTGATATATACACAGTGTTGCGCTTGTGTAAAATATCAAGTTTGTTCATGCATAAAAAAAGGTTTACGTGAAAATAAAGGCAAACAAAGCTCGGTGTGTCTCACAGCGTACACACTAGCACACACCCACTCACACACTCATGTGGAAGACCGTTTACATTCTTACAGCTTTCCAGTTGCGCCCCCCCCCCCCGCTGAAAAAATACTACACATTATTTATACACATCAATACTACTATGTTTACTGTTCAGTGAGAAAAGAAATTATAACGTCATCGCAATGTGATCTAAGCTACCAAGTAAACGTGGGAAGTTTTTTTTTTTTTTTTAAAAACACCTTCCAAATTCCTCTTTCTTTGAAATGTATTCTTGCTTGGTATTTAAATCTATGTATTTAAATAGTGTTTATTTTCTGCTACGAATCAGTGTGATCTATCGATTTGCTGCAAGAGACCGTAAGCTGGGATTTGTCTTACAGCTGATATCAGAAAGACGATTTCTGTATTGACTTTTTTGTTTGGACCAAGCATCGGTCTCACTAAAATCTAATCTCGGTCTTGACTAAGAGTTTGAAAAATTATCAATATTTGTGTCTTATTGTCGTCTCGTCTTGTTTTTTTTTTCACCTGTAAACAGTTTGAGGAGAACAAAGTCTGTAAAAAGAGTCTCACTGAGTCTCACTGAGTCACACTGAGTCTCACTGAGTCGCACTGAGTCTCAATGAGTCGCACTGAGTCTCACTGGAGTCCAGATCAGCCTTTTACCAAATAAAAAAACAAAACAAATAAAAAGTCACACATTTTCTGCTTAGATTTATAGATTCTACAGTGTTTAACTTGCATTTAACTGTGTCATGATGTTTAACTAATAATCTTACTGGAACTGAACTGAAGGATTAAAGAGCCATAAACTCTGACAAAATGAGCAAATAATGCATAATGCTTAAGAAAGAAAGAAAAAAAAACCCACACAGACTTTAATGTAACCATATCTTTCTTCGTTCTCAGACTAAACTATTTTCCCCCTTTCTTAAATTTCCAAATCTTCGGCTTTTGTTGATACCTTTAATCTGTTAATGTGTTGAATGCAAAACAAAGATGTGCTAGTGCTTAAAGGTGAGGTGCACGTTGTTTGAAAGCCAATGTTGACATTTGAAATCACCAAAACAACACTCTCTCCGCCGCATATTGACAAGACCCGCCCCCTTTCTGCTCATTGGCTACACGTTAGTTTTGTTTGTCAGCCCGACTCGGTTTTCTGAAGCATTTCTCGAACATCGTACACCCCATCTTTAAGTACTTCATTACTAAGTGTGACGTACGTATGTGTGAAGTATATATACACATTAAGTATCTTTTTTATGGGTCTGGATCACTCAACATTGGACGGAGTGGACTGATGTGTTTCCTAAAACAAGTTGGAAGCCCTGATTAAGAACATTTTCACTCTCATGACATGGAGACAGTAAAGTGAGTAACTGTAGTGATGGGAATTCCAGCTCTTTACATTCATTCATTCATTTTCCGCTTCCAATTCATTTCATTTACCGCTTATCCGAACTTCTCGGGTCACGGGGAGCCTGTGCTTATCTCAGGCGTCTTTGGGCATCGAGGCAGGATATACCCTGGACGGGGTGCCAACCCATCGCAGGGCACACACACACACTCTCATTCACTCACACACTATGGACAATTTTCCAGAGATGCCAATCAACCTACCATGTATGTCTTTGGACCGGGGGAGGAAACCGGAGTACCCGGAGGAAACCCCCGAGGCACGGGGAGAACATGCAAACTCCACACACACAAGGCGGAGGTGGGAATCGAACCCCCAACCCCTGGAGGTGTGAGGCGAACGTGCTAACCATTAAGCCAACGTGCCCCTCTCAGCTCTTTACAATATTCCCTAAATAATTCAAGGACACGTGATACATTAAAATGGTTTCAATGTCCCGGTTAAGGTCATGGGGTCAGCAAACGTCGGTCTTGTGAGTAATTTAACGGATATGTAATTAAAGCGAACAAACGCTGAATCTGTTGGACATCGTATAATTATATCTGGATTCCGCAGATGATGAATAATTTTCTATCGAAGCAGCTCAGAAGTATATAACCTATACTTATATCCATACTACAAATATCGTTTCTATAGCAACAGCGAATACACTGCGACTTGCGTGGAGGAGGAGCCACGTAATATAAGACTGAAAATAACCGTTTTGTGTTCTGTTTGACGTGTAAAGAAAAAAAAAAGGAGTCTCCGGTGTCAGGGTGTCAGTCGACTCTGACTCTGTCAGCCGAGAGCTGGATTTTTTTTGGCGCATTAACTTCAAGAGAGATTTGGCTGTTTATAGCTACGGTAACATAACGGATAACAGGAAGTACCTTGAAACTAATCCGGGATGATAGCGAACGAGGCGACGTTTGGCTGGAACGCAGAATCTTATTCATAAATAAGACCGCGCGGCTAGTTTTCTGCCTTTCCGCCTTACAAACAGATAATAAAGTAAACTAATTTACACAACAACATCTGCTCCTACCTTCCGCCGCGATAATCAAGTACCGGGCCACAAGTAGCTCAAACCAAACAGATACTTAACACCTTTACACGTGATCCTACACAGCTAAGGTAGAGAGAGTCGAGCATGCAGATCACATCAACACCTCGCACATCACATTTTCAGGTTTGTGCAAATCAAGTTGTAAAAAATTAAAAC
>NC_062540.1:18755956-18765956 GCF_022655615.1 Tachysurus fulvidraco
ACGTTACATCATAAAATATATACTCGTTTCATCTCTTTGCTTAGAAGAATGAAGATGCGCTCTGTGTGTGTGTGTGTGTGTGTGTGTGTGTGTGTGTATCTCACCATATCCTGAGACATGTCATCAGAGCTGTGAGACAAAGAGCTGCTCAGATCAGCAGATGATCCTCCGTCTGTTCTCACCGAGTGGATGGGAGTGCCGTTAGGACGAGCGGAATCTGAGATAGATTGGGACAGACAGGGAAAGAAAAGGAAGAGACAGTAAAACAGAGAGAGACAGAAAAAAAAAGAGAGACAGACAGACATGCAGATATTTACAGCGAGAAGGACGGACAGAGACACACGCAGAGAGACAGACACAAAGAGAGAGAGACAGACAGAGATAACAAGAGAGACACATGTAGAGGCAGACAGAGAGAAAGAGAGAGAGAGAGAGAGAGAGAGAGAGAGAGAAAGAGAGAAAGGTGCGATAGTGAGTGATGTCAAAGATATAACTGAGGGTGATGACTAACGCGGTGATGATGTCATACCCGAGTCTGTGAAGATGACGAAGTTTTCACTGGTGTCGCTGTCCAGTGAGAGTCTGTCATCAACGGTGCTGGTGTCCATGACAACACTGTCACAGGAATTCTGGGAAAACGAGTGTTTAAGGGGCGGCAGACGCAGAGCAGAATCTTCTCGTTCTCTAGACACACACAAACACACACACACAAGGTTAACACACAAGTCGTTAAACACATTAAACTCTACACACACTTATCAGGTACATATATCTGTTACATCTGGTTTCTCTCGACTCTGGAATGTTAGGTGAAGTAAAATGTTACTTCGTCTCGTTTCTCACTTGTTCTGAGTGCTGAATATTTTGCTCATGGCGGAGCCGCGGCTCAGGATGCTGAAAGCGTCTTTAGTGATGGACAGAGCCCCCTTGGTGAGGTCCAGGGAAGCGCTGAGGGCGTCTTTAGTGACGTCTTTGGTCACACTGAGTGCGTTGGACAGCTCCCCCTCCAGGCTGACCATGGAAGTGTTCTGATTCTGCACTGTAGCGAGAGACAGTGATGGTGAGACGACTGATTTTGTGAACTGCGAATCGCCTCCCTGACCTTTCCCTTCGTCCAATCCCTCTTCAATAGCCTCGCATGCCTCCTCTACAGGCCCCTCCACGGCTCCATCACACACCTCCTCCTCCTGCTCTAACGCTTTTTCTGTGCTTCCCACAATCCCGCTGTCTGGGCGCGACGGCGAGAGATCAGAGTCCGTCAGGCTTGGCGTGTCCGTTTCCTCTGGCGCTTCTGCTTCTTCTGTTTTCTCGATGACGGGCGGAAGGAGCAAACCGAGCTCCAGCGACTCTAACAGGAGTGATACACACACCGATGGTGAAGCCTGCGTTTTCGTTTTTGCACTCGGAAAGCGGTTGAGGTCAGAGGCTAACCTAGCGAGGTAATCCTTCATCCGGAGAAGAGCGACGTACTGATAATGACTGAGCCACATTCGGATTGGAGTGATGGACTGAACCAGGAAGTGGAAGGATGCTGATGGAGTGTCCTGATTGGACGGTTTTGCCATCCCATTTCCTGCATTGTGTAACGATCCATCCTGATTAATCGACCTCGTTAAAGCTTGCGGTCGGCACATCCATAAACACGCAGCAAACGGCTCCATGAACGGCGGCGCTTTGCCTCCTCGCCGAGCGCCTTCAAAATACCCTGCAGCTCTGGACAAACTTAGACTCCAGACGTCTTGCGAAGATGAACGTGAAAGTAAGAGCGACGGATCGGACTTTAGAAATGCTGGAGGAAGAGGGTGCAAGGTGTTCCGGTCACGAGGAAAAGGAAAGCCTGGTGAGGGTCGGAAAAACGGCTGAGAGGAAAAAGAAGAGAACGTGGACTCGAGGTCGGAGAAGGACGAGTGAGGAGAGTGATTGGTGTTGCTCAGAAACGCCTGAGATAGAGTGAAACCCAGAGAATGTGGACGATCGGGGTGATCCAAGATGGACGAGTCGAGAGGAACGATCAGCTATGGAGGGGAAAAAAAAAACAATCAGTAAGACGGGAAGAATTAGAGATGACAACGTTGATATTTTACAGGAAGTCATGACCTTACCTTCAGCTGTGTAGCGTCCACTCTGACGTCCACGTGTTCGTCACTCTTGCTGCTGTCCTGCAGGTGATAAAAGGCCTTCACCTGCTCAAGAGTCGTCAGCAAGCCACGACAAAACGAATACATCCACAACACGCTCGCGGCGTCGACACACAGCTGCAGACCGTTCATCTGCCCATACAGATTAGAGCATGGTACTGCAGGGAGACATGAGAGAGAGAGAGAGAGATTAAACTAGCTTGTGCTGCTTATTATTTTCTATAAAAATTGCCTGCCTTGGTATATAGCGCTAACTATGACCTAATTTGTTGGTCAAGCTCTCTGCTAAACAATGTATTACTATAGCAATAATTTGCTAGTTAGCCTTTTTACTTCAGCAGTAATGTGTTTGTTAGCCTGCTTAACTACAGCGCCAGTTAGCTGGTTAGCCTGTCCACCATACTAGTTTGTTAGTTAGGCTGTCTGCTCTAGCCTTAGTCAGTTGTTTAGCCTAATTATTGTAGCCAGATTAGCATCTATTTTTAATAAGAAAAAATTACATGTAAATATATTAAATAAACAAAATAATACTGCGAATACGACTGCAGTGAAACGTCAGAGGTACCCGGTCCTCCGGCACTGTGAGGGAAGTAGTACTCGGTAAACTGCAGGTGGATCGCGGGAGTGTTCTCTGCCATGTTCAGCACTTTGCGGTTACATGATAAAAGCGACTGGGTTTTCTTGCTGTGACGCCCCCCGGTGGACACCTGAGAAAAAAACAGAGACAGACACAGAGATGGTGAGTCACAGCTCAGTCTGAGGTTCTTCGTTTAGTTCTTCTTTGGAAAAACTTTAGAAAATTCCTGACATTTATGCGCGTGTGGGTGTGTATGCGTGTGTATGTGTGAGTTTGTAAAAAACACCGGTGATGTCAACACATACACTGGAAGTGTGTGAGAGAGAGGAACATGGGGAGAGAGAGAGAGAGAGAGAGAGAGAGAGAGATAGCTATAAGTTGGAAACAAGGTCTATACTATTAGTAGTAATCCCCTCTCTCATTTTTGTCTCTCTTTCTATATTTCTCACCCTATTAATCATCCCCCCATCTTTCATATGACCACAAACTCTTTCACTTCTCTGTTCTGTTTGTGTTACTGTGGCACATTCAGTCAACTGAGAAGAAATAAACAGAGAGGTGGAAGAGATAAACAGCCATGCTGACATAAATTAGTTGACAATTTACAGACAGACCTGACCCTAACGGGGTGGGGCTACAATTCCTAAACAATTTTTAGGAATCCTATGAAAGTGTTAGTGTGTGTGTGTGTGTGTGTGTGTGTGTTAACAAAAACCTGATGGATGTCCAGATCGTCGACACGGATCACCATGCAGCTGGAGCGGAGTTTCTTTAAAGCTAAACTTGTCACTGTTACAGACTCTCCATCTCCTAATAGGCATAAAATAAATGGTATCATTATATCAGTTCAAACAAAAACATAAAGCTTATTGTTTCTCCCTGAGATATTTCTGTTCTGTCTTTCTCACCGTGTATTTTTTTGGCTGGAGACTGTGTGTTGGGTTCACGAGGTTCCGATGAAGGCTGGGGAAATCCTGAGCTCTCCAGTTTTTTCTGAAAATCCTGTAGCAGTTTCGATGCCCACTGAGTGCGAGAGTCCAAAGCGCTGCAGTAACGCTCCCAATGACGACAGCCATCACCTACACACACACACACACACACACACACACACACACACACACACACAAAATGATTCTCCATTAATATTTATTCCTTTCTACAGAACAATATAGATTATTAAGCTGAAATAAATGTAAACAAAATAAATGGTCTTTTATACACGTACTTGGTCTGTGGAAGGGATAATAATCGAAACCCATTTTACGAAAGGTCAGCTGCATTGCACCCTGGGAGCCTGGAATAGGTGGTTCGTCTAAAGAAAAAAAAAAGTCAAAGGTCAAATGTGTGTTGAACATGGTAAATGAGGCCAGGTGTGTTGAGGTGAGGTAAATGAGGCCAGGTGTGTTGAGATGAGGTAAATGAGGCCAGGTGTGTTGAGGTGAGGTAAATGAGGCCAGGTGAATTGAGATGATGTAAATGAGGCCAGTTGTGTTGAGGTGATGTAAATGAGGCTAGGTGTGTTGACATGAGGTAAATGAGGCCAGGTGTGGTGGGATGAGGTAAATGAGGCCAGGTGTGTTGAGATGAGGTACATGAGGCCAGGTGTGGTGGGGTGAGGTAAATGAGGCCAGGTGTGGTGGGGTGAGGTAAATGAGGCCAGGTGTGGTGGGGTGATGTAAATGAGGCCAGGTGTGGTGGGGTGATGTAAATGAGGCCAGGTGTGGTGGGGTGAGGTAAATAAGGCAAAGTGTGTTGAGATGAGGTAAATGAGGCCAGGTGTGTTGAGATGAGGTAAATGAGGCCAGGTGTGTTGAGATGAGGTAAATGAGGCCAGGTGTGTTGATATGAGGTAAATGAGGCCAGGTGTGTTGATATGAGGTAAATGAGGCCAGGTGTGTTGAGATGAGGTAAATGAGGCCAGGTGTGTTGATATGAGGTAAATGAGGCCAGGTGTGTTGAGATGAGGTAAATGAGGCCAGGTGTGTTGAGATGAGGTAAATGAGGCCAGGTGTGTTGAGGTGAGGTAAATGAGGCCAGGTGTGTTGAGGTGAGGTAAATGAGTGGAGTAGGGTTAGTCAACCTGTTTCTGATGATAAGCTGTCGTTGCAGATGTGCAGGTCAAGACGAGAAATAAATGTGTGATACGACGACTCTTTCACATCATAAAGGTCGAAATACTCTGCTAACGTGTTGGGCGTGGCCACAGGGGCTGGGTGTGGCTCTGGCCAAGGTGGACGGGGTCCAGGTGAGGTGGGGACTGTCTGAAACACAATTTAAAAAAATATTTTAAAACAGTCGCTTATTTCTTTCTGAACCGAGGGGGTGGATCAGCAGGTGTATAGATTTATTTAATGGATATTTTAGAACAAATAACTATTTTTGACACCAAAAGTAAATATTACACCCCTGTGCCAATATAGCAGCAGGTGTAAGGGATGATCACGCCAATGAAAAAGATGACACTGAAACATTGGGGAACAAAAACAGTTTAAATGTCTGAGTATTAATAGCCTGAGATGAAGAAACTAATCCTACTTCCATGCTCTTCCTCTGCTGTGCGGATTTCTCCATGGCCTCGCTCAGAGACTTAGCGTAATGGATAACGGCTTTAAGCTGCGAGTCGGTCAGAACCCACAGCAGGTCATCCAGGATGAAGAGCAGCTTCGATGCCAGAACATTACAGTCCTTTAACTGTCAGAAATAACAATAATAAAACCTGTTTCTTTTTATTTGTTCTACCTTTAATTTATTCCATTTTTATTCCATTTCATTCCATTCCACAGTTCTCTACAAAAACAAACGATTTCTAAAAAGACTCATTATTTAATAGTGTAATTTTTTTACCCTGCGTTTAAGAGCGATCCGGATGCGCCCCTGGTTGGTGATGAGGCGTAGCGGTGTGCTCCCCAAATCCTGGTCATCGCTCTTTATAGCGTCTGCTTCGATACGCAAACTCTGCCAGTTAATTTCTTTAAAGGTTAGCACCTGCAACATACACACGCAAAGCACATACAGTTAGTCTTTTGTGTGTGTGTGTGTGTGTGTGTGTGTGTGTGTGTGTTCACATGTGCATGTTTTACTCTGTTAGCAAACATGACTCACTTTTGCTTCAGTGTTTTAAATGACATGTAAAAGGATCTCATATTAGTGCGATAGAAAGACGATGATGCGACCACATAGTGAATGTGTGTGTTCACGTGTGTGTGTGTTACCTCTCCTCTCTTAGGGTGTGTTATCCGAGTGTATCTGAGGTCACTCTTCTGCCACTTAGGGTTCAGACTGAATCCCTGAAGCTGCCAGAGCTCGAAGGAGGCGTGAAACGCTCTGGACTTCACTTTAATAACGATGGAGTTAATGATGACTGACATGCCCTCCACAACCTTCTCCGCAAAGCCGTACTCGCTACGAACGCACACACGTACGCAGATAATCACTAACATGTTATGCAGTATGATTTTTTTAATGCGTAAAAAACAAACAAAACAAAACAAAAAAAGCTTAAATCTGACCTTTGACCTGCGGTGATGGCAATGGGGGAAGGACCGTTAGGAGGGCGAGGCTCCTCACACGTCATCATCTCTACTTCCACCTTGTCAAGAAACTACAGCGAGAAAGGAGAGAGGAAGTTATTCGTTTGTCTACCTATGATTGTCTGTCTGTCTGTCTATTTGCCCACCCAGAACAGAGAAGTGAAATCGAGGGATGATCATCAGAGCAAGAAAAGGAGGAAGAGAGAAAGAGAGAGAGAGAGAGAGTGAGAGGTATGGAAAATACAAACGAGAGAAAGGGGGATTCCCACCAGGCATATGGGGCTTGTCTTTAATTTCGTCCACTGGATCTGGAGAGGAGACCATTTGAGAGAGAGAGAGAGAGAGAGAGAGAGAGAGAGAGAGAGAGAGAGAGAGAGAGAGAGAATTGTGTTAGTGTAAAAACGGCTATACTATATTACACTTTATATCTATACTTTATATTAGATTGCTTAAATAAGTCTCTAACTTTATAGACAACAATCAACACCACAGTGAACTTGAAGTACAGTGGGATTCGAGTGTATTATCAGATCTCACTCTGATGGCGGCTTTGTTGCAGTAGACGCGGCTGATGGAGAGCCACGTGGGCAGATCCAGCATGTTCTGCAGAACCTCCTCGTCCAGCTCCAGGTTGGAGAGCTGACCTTCTCCCTTCAGCGTGCTCAGGTTGATCTTATCCGGAGACAGGTTCTTTGTAAACCTGTAACAGGCACGAAGTGACAATAATTCACTCTAATCTCACAAAGAATATTTATTATACAAGAGGGAAGTTATGGAGGAAGGAAGAACATGAGGAAGAAGGGATGGAGAAGAAAGGGAGGGAGAGAGGGAGGAAGATAGAAGAAAAGAAAAGTCTAATGAGCAGAAGGGAGGAAAATGGAAGAAGGAAGTAAGGCATAGAGGGAAGGAAGGAAAAAGGAAATGAGGAAGGAACAAACAAATGATAGGAGGAAAGTAGGGAGAAAGGCAGCAGAGTAAAAAAAAGGAAGGAAAAAAGATTCAGACAGGAAGAAGTGGATGAAAGGAGAGAGGAAGGGTAGAAGAAGGGAGAGAAGAAGAAAGGAAGTATATCAAAAACAAAAAAGGAAGGGAGGCTGGAGCGGAAAAAGAGCAGTATAAGGAAGGATTAGAGGAAGGACAGAAAGCAAGGGAGTGAGCTAAAAAGGAAGGAAGGAAGGAAGGAAGGAAGGGAGGAAGATATAAAACCTCCTGTTCACTATAACAGTGACTCATGGGACATTTTTGCACCTAGTGTTTCATTTCCTTTTTAAAATCACGGTGAAACAAACAAACCTACAGCCTTTAACTCAGTTAGAAACACTGTATTGTGTCCAGATTGTGTTTGATGAACTGATATCTTTGCTCCATATCAGCAGCACTTTGTGCTCAGTGTTCTGTGTCTTAGGGTCTTGACGTCACAGTGTAGAGAGCAAGCAGTTAAATTCCACGTTCAGTGTGTGTGTATGAGACCAGAGTCTTGATTACCGAGACACCAGAACACACACTTGCTTTGGCTTTATTCAGTCCAAACAACCCTTTTTTATGTACCTGCGTTTTCCAGCTCTGTGTTTCATGCCCTCGCCTCATCAACACCACAAATCAGCGCCTGACTGCCTTCCTCTCCAAATAGCTGATCTCTGGTACAGTTGGACAGGAGCGGAGAATCTCACAATGATTGTGTCTCAAATCATTACCCCCCCTTCCACACACACACCACATGTACCCCCCCACACACACACCACATGTACCCCCCCCACACACACACCACATGTACCCCCACCCTTACACACACACCACATGTACCCCCACCCTTACACACACACACACACACACACACACACAGCACATGTACTCCCTCACACACAGCACATGTACCCCCACACCACATGTAACCCACCCCACACACCACATCTACCCTTGCCCCCCCCACCACATGTACCACACCCTCAGACACACATAGCACATTTACCCCCCCCCACACCAAAATTACACCCACCCTCACACACACACACACACACACACACACACACACACACACACACACACACACACACACACCACATGTACCCCCACCCTTACACACACACACACACACACACACACACACACACACAGCACATGTACTCCCTCACACACAGCACATGTACCTCCACACCACATGTAACCCAACCCAAACACCACATCTACCCTTGCCCCCCCCACCACATGTACACCACACTCAGACACACATAGAACATGTACCCCCCCCCACACCACATGTACCCCCACCCTCACACACACACACACACACACACACACACACACACACACACACACACACACACACACCACATTTACCTCCACACAATACCCCAGAAACACCACAAACACATGCACACGCTTCATTCCAGCTCTCAGTGTGCCACTGTGACCACATCACACGTGTCTATCAGACGAGATCGTTTAGCACCTGCTGAAGCTAACAGAGACCTCGCTTTCCTTCACACGCTCTACATCTGCTCGCTAACTCTCCTCCCGAAATAACTGAACACAACACTTCAGCACCGATATCTCACTTACACCACACCATTTAAACACACACACAGCCTACAATTATACAACTGTTGCTACGGTTACACCAGAGGAATGCTGTTATAGGAAAATCCCCAATGATGGAGTGATATAAAGCTCAGCATTTTATTGCTGTTCTAACACAGTCATATGTAAACTATTTGTTTTGTGTGTTTATACTAATCACTGAGAAGGTTTCGTTTTTTTACCAAAAAATAATCGACACCTCCTGACCAATCAGAATGAAGAATTCAAAGCACAGAGCTCTATGAAGACATGGTGTGATGTGGTCAATGTTGGAGTGGAAGAACTCGAGTCATGGTGTCCTGCACTTTGACTCTGACTCAACCATTCTGAACACCTTTGGGATAAAATGGAACACTGACTGAACCCCAGACCTCCTCACTCCTTACAACATCAGAGTCTGATCTCATAAATGCTCACAATACCCCACAGCCATGAAGGGAAGGGTGCACAAACTTTTAGTCATGTAATCTAATGGATTATTTCTACTTGTCTTGCTTGATTCTTGCTCCTTCACAGACTGAGCACTGATCCAGTTGGAAGACGTGGGATTAAACGTTTCCCGTCGCGCTCAGCATGTGTGTGGCTAAACAGACACTCAGTGGGTGAAAAAGCACATGCTGTGGTGCGGAATCGCGGCCGAGTCGCTGCCAAAAGTCTGTTCTGCCGTCTTTATCCGAGATCCCGCGGCATCGCTCGGAGACTCTGGACCGATTAATGTGAGAAAAAACATATTACACGGATAAAGCTCAGAGCTTACACAACCGCTAACATGACTAATGACCGTTTAAAGGAACGATTCTCCATAAACCATGTTAAATATGTTTGTATTGATATTTCTGATGAGACTCTGGTGCTAATCTGTTAGAATGCAATCCTCATCATGGTCAAAGCCATCGATCATCTTTTCTCACTCTCAAGCGACGTTTAACGTCATGTTAACGTGAATGCCGACGTAAATGTAGCGTCTCCTTTTGGGGGAAACGCTGGACTGAAAATCCCAGGATGAAATGCGGATATGTGACATTCAGCTACAGGCAAACTGACAACAGACAATAATCCACACCTGGTCTGGTGGTCCGGGTGGTCTGATACAGCACAACACGTGAGCACGGAGCCATTAACACCTCGAAGTGCGTTATTTTCAATATTCAAGATTAAATTATTACAAAAACAAATGT
>NC_062540.1:18768456-18783456 GCF_022655615.1 Tachysurus fulvidraco
CTGGAAAATTGTCCGTAGGTGTGATTGTGTGAGTGAATGAGTGTGTGTGTGCCCTGCATGGGCGTCGATTTGGGTAGGGACGGTAGTGACATGTCCCTACCAATATCCAGGGAACTCCCTAGCAATAATTCGACCAAGCCTATATATATTTATACATAACCACTGATATCCGTCTGTGTCTTGTTCTTTTTTACTTACTTCATTTAACATTTATCCAGGAATCATTAAATAAGATAAAAATATTTTATACGGCGTTCTGTAAAGAATAGCGCAACTATCCATCCATCCATCCATTTTCTACCGCTTATCCGGGGCCGGGTCGCGGGGGCAGAATAGCGCAACTAGTGGAGCACAAAAGGTTAACAGATTTACCCCCTGCAATGAATCCCGCCTCTGTAACTCAACTCTCTAAAATGATTGGCCTTTGCCTTTTTTGAGTCCCGCCTCTCTAACCCACGTCGCTGTTTGATTGGCTTTGTCTTTCTCGCTAATGTGTTGAGGTCGGCTGCAGCTATATTCCGTTGTATGAAGCAATATGTAACGTGATTATGCAGGTTACCGGTATGTGAGGTAGAAAGTATTCTTATAACAACAGTTTTATGCACAAAATACGGGGAATGCTGTCCCCACCAATGTCAAATAAATTATGTCCCCACCAATGTCAAAATCAAACTTTCGCCATTGGTGCCCTGCGATGGGTTGGCACTCCGTCCAGGGTGTATCCTGCCTCGATGCCCGATGACGCCTGAGATAGGCACAGGCTCCCCGTGACCCGAGAAGTTCGGATAAGCGGTAGAAAATGAATGAATAAATAAGGAATCAAAAACTGATTGTATTCTTACACAGCACGTCAAAAAGTATTTTATTCCTTTATGTATCAGTTCAATATAATTAGGTTTAAGGAGTCATGCTTTTTATCCATATATAATTATATTTATCTTTGTGGATCGCCCACGACAGACGTTATCACTTATGTTACAGCAGCTACAAACAGTATGTCCTAGAAATAATTAGTTTTTAGTGCTAATAATAACTACAATTTAAAATTAATTTAGAAATATGTTGCTATCCAGTCGCACGTGTGTTTGTGTGTGTGTGTGTGTGTGTGTGTGTGAAATCTTGCAATGATCTCTCTGTGTCTTGGATGGTCGGTCATGTCCAGCTGCTTCCTGTTTGCTTTCAGCGAGACGATGCCGTATTTCGGGTGTGAGGAGATGGTGAAGGACCTAAAGAAGGCTCTGTCCAATCCAAATGTACAAGCAGACCGACTCCGCTACAGAAATTACATCATGCGGGTCATCAGGTCGGTGCTGTGGTAACAAGAAGGTTACCTTGCATGACACAAACACACACACACACACAACACAAGTTACATGTGTGATTTTATTACATGAACATTTGCAGAAAAGTGTTGAACTCGTATGATTATTTTATCCAGCTTGTTGTCTATATATAACGTTTAATAAAAAAATGGCTGTGTGTGCGCTGTGTATTTCATTTGCAGGTGTATGACTGAGGGCGTGGACGTGTCGAGCGTGTTTATGGAGATGGTGAAGGCGAGCGCGACGGTGGACGTGGTGCAGAAGAAGCTGGTGTTTCTCTACATGGTGACGTTTGCTGGAGTGAAACCTGACATGGCTCTGCTAGCAATAAACACTCTGAGGAAGGACTGTGACAATCCCAACCCGATGATCCGTGGCCTGGCGCTCCGCAACATGTGCAACCTGAGGTACGGATGTCAAAGTATCAGTGCATCGTGATGGCGCTGTTGGTGTGTTGGTTTATCATATATTTTTCTAGTTCTCTTTGTTTGCAGGATGCCTGGAATAATCGAGTACATTCATCAGCCTGTCATGAATGCTCTGCGGGATAAATCGTCCTACGTGAGGAGAGTGGCTGTGTTAGGATGCGCCAAAATTCACAGCCTCCAGCCCAACGCAGAGATCGGTACTGAAGTGAAGACATAGTGTACAAAATGTCAGAGTGTATGACTGTTACAGCTCGTCTCTCTCCTCTCTTCTGTACTGAAGAATATCACACTTCCGCTGTGTTACCAGTAAAAATATGTTATCTATTCTAAAGGAGAGAGATTTACATTCCTTCATAATACACCGCAAAGTGGAATATAAGAATAATAATTTACTAGGCAGACGAATTTGTCTGCCTTGTTTCCAGGACAACAGCAAGCAAAAGCATTGTGTGTGAGATATTACAGAAGGACGCTAATGATTTATATGAGACATTTGTAATAAAACATGGATAATTATTTTCAAAAATATCGAAATACTATGGATTATTTAGAATTACCGATTACAGTACAGCCACAAGGGGGCGACAAAGTCTCAGTAACGCCGATAAACATGGCAGCTGAAAAAATTAAAGAAAGTACAAAAAATAAAGCTGTTCAAAAACACACACTTAATTTTCCTTCTTTCTTTCTTGTTTGTGATGTTGATTATGATGATAATGATGACATGGTGATGATGATGTTGATGATGTTTTTGCTGCAGATAGTGGCATGGTGAATGAGCTGTACTCTCTGCTGAGAGACCCTGACCCTGTAGTGATGGTAAACTGCCTGCGTGCTCTAGAGGAGATTTTACATCAGGAAGGAGGTGTCGTCATCAACAAACCTATCGCACATCACCTCCTCAACAGGTCTGATTTCTACACAGCTCACCTGTCTGTGTGGGATTTTTCTTTTTGAACAGCATCAGCTGAGATGAATCAGGATGTTAGTTAGTATCTGTCAGTCTTAATGAAAAGGCGTGGCCTCTGTTCCTGTCAGTCTTAATGAAAAGGCGTGACCTCTGTGCCTGTCAGTTTTAAATGAAAAGGCGTGGCCTCTGTTCCTGTCAGTCTTAATGAAAAGGCGTGACCTCTGTGCCTGTCAGTTTTAAATGAAAAGGCGTGGCCTCTGTTCCTGTCAGTCTTAATGAAAAGGCGTGACCTCTGTGCCTGTCAGTTTTAAATGAAAAGGTGTGGCCTCTATGCCTGTCAGTCTTAATGAAAAGGCGTGGCTTCTGTTCCTGTCAGTCTCAATGAAAAGGCGTGGCCTCTGTTCCTGTCAGTCTTAATGAAAAGGCGTGACCTCTGTGCCTGTCAGTTTTAAATGAAAAGGCGTGGCCTCTGTGCCTGTCAGTTTTAAATGAAAAGGTGTGGCCTCTATGCCTGTCAGTCTTAATGAAAAGGCGTGGCTTCTGTTCCTGTCAGTCTCAATGAAAAGGCGTGGCCTCTGTGCCTGTCAGTCTTAATGAAAAGGCGTGGCTTCTGTTCCTGTCAGTCTCAATGAAAAGGCGTGGCCTCTGTGCCTGTCAGTCTTAATGAAAAGGCGTGGCTTCTGTGCCTGTCAGTTTCAATGAAAAGGCATGGCCTCTGTGCCTGTCAGTCTTAATTAAAAGGCGTGGCCTCTGTGGCTGTCAGTTTTAAATGAAAAGGCGTGGCCTCTGTGCCTGTCAGTCTTAATGAAAAGGAGTGGCTTCTGTGCCTGTCAGTTCTAAATGAAAAGGTGTGGCTTCTGTGTGTTCTCTGTCAGTCTCAATGAAGAAAGCTTGGTCTCTGTTTTATATCTAACTTTTGCACATCAGCTTGTTCATGTATTGAGCATCATATTGTCTCAGATGAAGTTTGTAAACATTGTTATTTTTCTCTAATAATTTTGTCTTCCATTCTAGACTGAAGGATTTGGACAGCTGGTCTCAGAGTGAAGTTCTAACGTTCCTCCTGCGTTATCGTCCCCGTAATGACGACGAGCTCTTCGACATCCTCAGCCTGATCGATACCTTCCTGCTCAGTGCTCAGCCCCCTGTCATGGCTGCCACACTCCGCCTTTTCCTGCATCTGGCCGCCGCCCATCCTACGGTGCAGGCGGATGCCCTCATGCGTGCTCGCGGCCCCCTGCTGGCCGCCTGCGGCGCTGCAGCGCGGGAAATGCGTTTTACTGCCCTCTGCCACGTGCAGCAGGTTCTCCGCAGTCAGCCGACTGCGTACGGCAGCCATTACAAACGCTTCTTCTGCGCCTTCTCCGAACCAACGTACATCAAACTACGCAAAATGGAGATTCTTGTGGAGCTGGTGAACGATGAGAACGTCGCGCTTATTCTGGAGGAACTGAATAGTTACTGCACTGACGTCTCTACTGAACTGGCACAGGCTGCCATTAAAGCCATAGGTAACACTCCGAGTCTGTGTTTACGTACGCACATATACGTTATCGTGTTCATCTTGTGTAATTATGTAGGTTTATAAAACATTTGTGTTCCTTCAGACTTTAATATTCTATTTGAGTGCATTGGAAGTGTTCGCTCTGTCATCAGAGGAAGCGTGCTGCGTGTAGTCACATGTATTTATCGGTTCACGATCACGAATACGAGTTTCCTGCTAGGAAATAGCACACGAAGCACTCCCTGACGACCAGGAAACTCTGAGATAGTTTTGATACCAGAGTTTCCGAGACTTCCAGAACAAAACAAAAGGAAAAAAGAAATCCTTCCGTGTTTAGCGTCCTTTACGACGACAAATCACGTTCGTAATTACCAGTACAGAAAGAATTTCAGCTTTGTAAGTAACATGAAGTATTGCACAGCTGATTGCTTCGTAACGATGCGATTTGTCATCAAGGCTGAATATTATGAAATCTGTTGGGGAATTTTTTTTTTACACCTGGATTTTCTCAAAGTTAGATTTGACATCTTGTAGTCTTTATAAAAGCCACTTCTTGGAGGTTAATTTGAATGTGTGTGTGAGAGAGTGAGAGATGGAAGATTTTCCTAGGTTTACCACAGTGACACAACAGCTGTGTTTTTGTTTGTAAATTTGCCTATTCATGAACCCTTGCATAGTTAAGAAAACTTTCGACCATTCTTTTTTTTTTTGCTGTTTGCGATTAAACTTTTACTCGTATCTACCATGTGACCCGTTCGTCCGTACGGGGGATACATACGGAGGTGATGGTCCGTGCTTTTGAATTGGAGTAAAACATCACCGAATGAATAGAGATAAGATCAGATCGATTCGGTGAGAAACATTCCTTGCCTAATGTCATAAACATGACCGACTGATTCAAATGCCTGTCTCGCTGTGAAGGTCGTATCGGGAGGACGTACACCGAGAAGTGTTTGGAGATTCTGACAGGATTGTTGGTACTAAAGCAAGAACATATCACTTCTGGTAAGAGAGACACAAACACACACACACACACACACACACACACACACACACACACCCACACACACACACATATACACACACACGCCTTCTCGTTTTATTCAGGAGGTGCCAATATTATTATTTCAATGTTGTAAACAATGACTATGATTTTATTTTATTATTTTTATTATTTTTACTTCTTAAAAACAACCCTTTCCCAGTAGTAATAATAAAGACGCCGGAATCTGACCTCCAAGAGAGGAACCTTCTGTAAACAAGGCCGAGTTTAGCCAATCACGTGACGGCAGACGTGATCCAAGGCTTCTCCTTTGCTTCTAAACTTTCTACAACATTCCAATTTACATTCTCAGACTTTTCACATTTCTTCTTCATTTCGAAGGGGTTTGTTTCGGACGATTCTACAGCCGTGTGTCCCGGGTCTTATGTGAACGGATTAAAAACAAAAAACAACAACTAAACTTTAAAAACAGGGAAAGGTTCCTTCATACGTCCGTGACACGTTTCAGCCCTTAACAGCTCACTATAGCTTCATTTTAACTCGAAATATATCCGTTAAATCGAACAGTACTTTAAAACGTGAACCAGTTTAGCGTCTGATCAACTAACACTAACACATTAACGTCCTCAGAAAGAGTCCTGCCTCTTAAATTAGCACTTCTTTAATAAAAATAAATAAATAACCCTGTACAGAGCTTTAGGTTGATCGTATCCTGTAAGTCTGTAACCAAGTTTTAATGAATGTTAATCTATTCGTTGACGGAGACTTCAAAGCACTCTTGTACGCCGTTTCAGGGTAAGCACGTCTGCCGAATGCCGGAAATGTAAATGTAATGTAAATCTTGTACTTAAAGCTCATTTTTTGGTGATCCGTCTTCTGATTATGAAACGTCGATTTTTAGTTCACTTCTGTTCGACCAAACACGTTCATATATTTAATATTTTAAATCAGAAATATCCCAAAGATTCCCAAAGAGAGCGGTTTTACCCCATAAGGTCAGCGTTATACGCAAATTATAGCTTGATCGTAATATTAGTTGATTAGATTTTCTCATGGAATTCAGTATGAATGCTATTTGTTTGCTAAAGAGATGTTTGTTGCCGGAGTTTGTTTGTTTGTTTATTTATTTATTTATTTGAATGGTTAAATGTACATTTCCTTACATTCAGTATTTTAACATGACATAATAATAAAAAATTAAGATTTAAAATATAAAAATAATTAAGTTTTTTTTAATGTTATTAAATGCATCTCTTTATAAAGTATAAATTAGGCCTAGCTTATCCCTCAGCTATGTTGAATTCTCAAATCTGATTGGTCAGAAGGTGCTGATTAAGTTTTTTGAACATTGACATTTATATTCATAAGTTATCGTTTCTATGGAAACAGCTCATTCCAATGGATTTGTATAATAGACACTGTGTGGCCTCTGTGTGTACGTGTGTGTGTGTACGTGTGTGTGTGTGTGTGTAGCTGTGTTACAGACGTACAGAGACCTGGCATGGTTTTGCCCCCAATGCACTGAGGCTGTGTGTCGTGCTGTCGAGGGGTGTGATGATCTCCCTCAGGATGACGAGGTAAAGAAACACATGACACGCTTCATTGTGTTGTTTTTTCAGCCGTGTGTGTGCGTGTGTGTGTGCGTGTCCTGAATTTGCATTACCTGGGCTGTATAAACTGCTTTGTGTATATATTTGCATGCTGACTTTTTCTTGGACAAGTGTGGATGTTGTGTACACTGGGACGTTTTTCTTTCTTTCTTTTTATTATTCAGAGTTGAATGGAAAAGGTATCGGAAGGGTGTTAGACGAGCGGTTAATGGGTATCAGGTGAACACTAGCGGTGTGTCAGGTGAATGTTTTAGATGGGTGTGGGATGGGCATTAAATAAACGTTAGATGAGCTTTAGACAAAATCTGATGAACGCCGAATAAACATTAGACAGATATTAGATGAGCGTGTGACGCTTGGATGAGCATGTGAATGTTATACAGACGTTAGGTAAATGTTGGGTGAATTTTATGATGGAGGTTAGATAAGTGTTGCACGAACGTTAGATGGTCTTTAGTTGGATTTTGGATGGATGTTAGACGATCGTTGAACGAACGTTAGACAGACGTTAGATGAACGTCGGATGAGCGTCAGATGAACGTTAGACAACATTAGATAAACACATTAATTTATTAGACATACATTAGACGAGTGTCGGACAAACGTTAAACAGATGTTAGGCGAGCATTAGGTGAACGTTATACAGACGTTAGGTAAATGTTGGGTGAATTTTAGATGGAGGTTAGATAAGTGTCGCATGAACGTTAGACGGTCTTTAGTTGGATTTTGGATGGATGTTAGACAATCGTTGGATGAACGTTAGACAGACGTTAGATGAACGTTGGATGACCGTCAGATGAACGTTAGACAACATTAGATGAACGTTGGATGAGCGTCAGATGAACGTTAGATGAACGTTGGATGAGCGTCAGATGAACGTTAGATGAACGTTGGATGAGCGTCAGATGAACGTTAGACAGATGTTAGATGAACGTTGGATGACCGTCAGATGAACGATAGATGAACGTTGGATGAGCGTCAGATGAACGTTAGACAGACGTTAGATGAACGTTGGATGAGCGTCAGATGAACGTTAGACAACATTAGATGAACGCTGGATGAGCGTCAGATGAACGTTAGACAGACGTTGGATGAGCGTCAGATGAACGTCAGATGAACGTTAGACAGACGTTGGATGAGCGTCAGATGAACGTTAGACAACATTAGATGAACGTTGGATGAGCGTCAGATGAACGTTAGACAACATTAGATGAACGTTGGATGAGCGTCGGATGAACGTTAGACAGACGTTAGATGAACGTTGGATGAGCGTCAGATGAATGTTAGACAACATTAGATAAACACAGATTAATTTATTAGACATACATTCGATGAGTGTCGGACAAACGTCAAACAGATGTTAGACGAGCATTAGGTGAACGTTATACAGACGTTAGGTAAATGTTGGGTGAATTTTAGATGGAGGTTAGATAAGTGCCACATGAACGTTAGACGGTCTTTAGTTGGATTTTGGATGGATGTTAGACAATCGTTGGATGAACGTTAGACAGACGTTAGATGAACGTTGGATGAGCGTCAGATGAACGTTAGACAACATTAGATAAACACAGACTGTTTTATTAGACATACATTAGACGAGTGTCGGACAAACGTTAAACAGATGTTAGACGAGCATTAGGTGAACGTTATACAGACGTCAGGTAAATGTTGGGTGAATTTTAGATGTGTTGCATTTAACCATTAAATATTAGTTGCATTTTAGACGAAGCTAGATGTTAGACAATTGTTGGATGAAATTTAGCCGGATGTTCGATGAACGTAGGAGGAACATCAGATGGACGTTAAAACGAGAGATCGGGGAAACGTCGCTGCCATGACGTCGTTGTCCTTCCCTTTATAAAATGGACTATATATTTCTCTCTCCTGCTCCTCAGGGAAAACAGGCTCTGTTATGGTTACTCGGAGTGCACGGTGAGCAGATCAGTAACGCCCCCTATGTGCTGGAGGGCTTCATAGATGGAATAAAGATGGAGGTTTCCTCAGCAGTAAAGATGGAATTACTCACAGCATCGCAGAAATTATTTCTGTCTCGGCCAGCGGAGACTCAGGACATGCTGGGTCGTCTCTTACACTACTGCATCGGTACGTAAGCCGCGAGAGAAACATTTACCAAGATCCTTCAGACTCTATAATCTGTCTTCGTTATTATACACAAGCTCACAGTTTACATAATTGACACACACACACACACACACACACACATTCGTACCTGTAAGCTGTTGTGGAGGAAATTCTATTCTATTAATCAGAAATAATAGTTCAAGTGAACGTTTCCTAAGTTGCAGACGAGAACGCAGCAGAGTCCTGTGGAATATCAAACTTCTTTATTCAATACACTTGCAAGTGTGAAGTCAGTCTGTCCCAACCTAAGTCTGAACAGAGTGAGTTGAGTTGGATGTGAGGGTGGTGGTCTATTTATACACGGGGTACACGAAAGGTTCGTGATCATGTGGAAGATATGGGTGTGTCTTCCACTGAGCAGGGCGACGGTCATGCCGTTATGTTACATATGTTCTTATCTTTTATGTATAGTGTTCAGTTGGAAAACAGTTCAGTTCCCCCTTGTTATCTTTGCTGTACCTAGTTTTGGGTGTGTAAGTGTATCGGTACAGAATGTTCATTTTTGTTATTCACAACATTTTCTATTACACTGTGCAGATCTGGCAGGATTTGTTTAAGGTGTTTAAGGACATGTAGATTAGAGGGAGCAGGGCAGATAAAATAAAGACAAATATGAAGGAAATACAAGAAAAATGTTAAGTAGAAGTTAAGTAAGTTGATTATGAGTCTAATGGTGTTTTGGAAGAAGCTTTTCTGCAGTCCGGCTTTAAACGAGTGTTAGGTGGACGTTAGGTAAACGTTAGATGAGTGTTGGATTAAAATGACATGAATTTTAGATGCGTGTTAAATAGGAATAATTGAATTGACAATAATAATTTACCCAGAAGGCATTGCTGTGCTCTAAAACAATTTCCTTTTGAAAACTGAGATGTATCTCTCTCTCTCTCTCTCTCTCTCTCTCTCTCTCTCTCTCTCTCTCTCTCTCTCTCTCTCTCTCTCTCTCTCGGGGGATGCAGCCTCACTCAGGGCTGCCTGGAGCTCTCAAGATAAATTGAATTATGGTCTTGTAAAAGTAAGCGAATATTTACATAGATCAGAGTGTCATCTGAAATTTCCAATTGTATTTGTTCCACAGAGGAGGACAGTGATATGTGTGTGCGGGATCGAGCACTACTGTACTACAGGCTCCTGCAGTGTGGCACGAACGAAACCCGCAAGGTTCTCCTGGGACCTAAATCAGACCCGTCCATGACTATCATTACTGGACGAACCGAGGAACCGGTCAATCACTGGGCTTCCAGTTTTAACACGTTGGATCCTCTTTTAGGAGCCGAGAGCCGCGCGCAGGACGTTCCTGCTGAGATCTCGGACGTAGGCCGTGAAATCAGAATAAACGATCCGGATCAGGACTTTCAGAACGGAACCCTGGGTGAAGGTATGCTGGATGTGCTTTATATTGTAGATTATTTTAGTGTTTCCTTATTATTGCTTCGTGCTTAGAAGAAACATCTGAGTTTTAATACAGCATGATTATGGACCTTATTAGCACTGTGCTAATCTTTTCTACAATATTATTTGTTAAGTAGCTTGCAAGGTAGATCATAGGATATACCGAAGTACGGCGGCGATGTCCTACGGTTATGTTCTGAAGCTACTTTCCTTTCCTATCTGTGTTAGCAGGTGACAACGAAGGCACACCCGTTGCCTCAGAAGAACCAACGCTATCTCTGAGTCCTCTGGTATCCCATGATGCTTTCGAAAAGCTGTGGATGGAGCTGCAGGTGGTGCATCGTCAGTGTCTGGGCGTCCCACGTCCCACCGTCTCACCCGACACACTAAACTCCGCCTTCCAGCTGGTGAAGATCCAGATCTTGGCATATAGCCAGAGCGACGCTCGTCCCTGGAAGCTCTACATGTACAGCTGGAGCGGTGGCACCGTGATCCTCGCCGAGCTCTTGCAGGAAGGAGTTGAAGAGCAACATCGCCACGGCAACCTCTCGCTGTCCATCAAACAACACCCTGAGGAGCGGGAAGCCGTCAAAAGCTTCGTGTCTGTGGTCTTAAACGTCCTGCGCACTCTGAGTTCTGCAAACGCAAACTGACTTCATGATGTTTTTACCTTTAAAGCATCTGATCGTTTATTTTATCCTCTATGACGATGAAATTTTTATTAATAAATTCATTTTTATCTACGCTAACGTGTGGTTTATTAACTTTACTTTTAATTAAAGTATCTTGATTTTTTTGTCAAAGGAAGACAGATACGGGGGGAGAGAGAGGGTAAGACAGACAGATGGAAAGATAGAGAGACCGACAGACAGCAGAGCTAAACTGAAAGGTAGTAAGACAGTATAGAAAATATAGAGGACATGAAAACTTAAACTAATGCTTGCCGATAGAAAGATGGGTGGATGGATAGATGGAAAGATCACAGTGATGGATAGAAAGATGGACAGAACTAAGCTGATAGATGAATAAAAAGGCAGGCAGAGACAGATAGCTAGATATAAACAGTTTTAAATGAATGCAAAAAACAAACAAATGGGAACAGACAGGTGTGTGTGTGTGTGTGTGTGTGTGTGTGTGTGTGTGTGTGTGTGTGTGAATAGAGAGATATTTACACAGTGTAAAGATTCATGATAGCATGGGACGTTGTAGTTCCGGGTTACTTCCTCATTTATGACCAAGTCATAGAGGGAGGATGGGAGAGTGTAATCATCGACAGTAGAACAGCATTAACATTATTATTATTATTATTATTATTATTATTATTATTATTGTGTGCCAGATTCTGAGCAGTTTGAAAGCTGACAATAGTACATCAATAGACTTAGCTTTAGCAGTGCACAGCGTACGTCGTGTTCATTCGAAATGTTTGAATCAGTATCTACTAATTAGCGTTTGATTGGGAATAAACCTCTGCGATCCTGCTGTAAGTGAAATATGCTTTAATCTCGATAAACCTTTAGCTTGACTTGAAAGATGACGTTAATGTTTAAACTGGAGCAGATTGTTCTGAGCTTTTATCAAGGCTCGGCCTGGTATTAGCTCACTGGACGCTGTGATGTCATTGGAGAAACGTTATCTTTTATTTACCTTTACACAGCTTCACAAGAGTGAGAAGAGTAACCGTGATATTGTGTTTCGGATATGTTTTCATATCTACTACAAAACGTTTCATTGCATGTCATCGATACATAAAATGCAAGTTGGCCTCGCTTTACGTTCACTTGTTTGCTTTTCTGTTCTTTTTGCTGATTGTAGTACGTATGTCACTGATCTCACCCCCTATTCTTTCTATTCAGTAGTAGATATCTGATAGCAGGTCCTCAGAGTAAACACTACTGTTACCATAGCGACCATAACAGAGATCATTACAGGTCAGCGAAGTGGTACAAGTATAGACAAACATATGAAAGCTTTTCAACCGTTCACACTGTATGTTTGAGACAGACTCTACATGCTTTACAGGAAACTTGTGGGATTGTAGCAGCTTTCTGCGATGACAAGCTAGTAATATAAGTTGCCTCATTAATATTTTGTCACACTTTCCCACCACACATCGTATTTGTCACGCAAAAAAACGTTTTGACTATTTATCATATATTTAATAAGTCGCAGCACCCAGAATGTATCTGTCCGGGGTTGGAGATGTCACGCTTGCCTGTCTTCAAAACCTGAGAGCCCAGTAGCTAGGTGTCATCATGAATGAAGTCTTACAGGATGACACCTTCTGTAGCTACTGGCATGACACCCCCCCCCCCCCCACAAATAAATAAATAAAGAAGAAGAAGGGGAGTTGTTGTTTGGTAAGGATCACTAACCGCAATTTGACCAAATACAAATGATTTGTTTAAATACCATTTATTAATTTGTGTGTGTGTGTGTGTGTGTGTGAGAGAGAGAGAGAGAGAGAGAGAGAGAGATTATGACTGGTGTTGGTTATTGTGAGTGTTTGTTGCCTTTTTGGACTCCTTTATCATTTGTAATGTTGCTCCCATATAAAACAGTTCAGCTCAAGCGAAGCCATTTTTAGTGTCATGATTGAGGACAATGTCCCGTCCAGAGACAAGCTGTTTCGTGTTGAGGTTTTGTTCAAACCGACCATCGAAAATACCCTCTCTAATGTATGTTTTTTTTTCATTGGTTGTTGCGTTAAATCTTCCCCATATACAATAGTGCTATTTTCTGATTGGCTGTTGTGTAGCCTCTTTTTTTGATTGGCTGATAAGTGTCAGGCTAGACTAATAAATATAAATTATATAATAAATAGTCAAAAAGTCCAAGTTTTCTGCGTGAGAAATACAATGTGTCGTGGGAGAGCGTGACAAAAGACGGAAATACGTGACAGTCACGCTCAATATGTGACACTTGACAGCCCTGTGTTCTGTTGCTCATGATCTCAAAAAATGGCATGTAGACCGAATTAACTTGTTTAGCCAGCAGTGTTTAGTGGTCATAAAGAAAACCAAGCTGCTCTGTTTGTTATCCAACATAAAAACCTGAAAAACCTGAAGCTGAAATCTATTCAAAATTAAATTATATTTTTGAGAGATTTTTTTTTTCATTGGTTGTTGCGTTAAATCTTACCCATATACAATAGTGCTATTTTCTGATTGGCTGTTGTGTAGCCTCTTTTTTTGATTGGCTGATAAGTGTCAGGCTGGACTAATAAATATAAATTATATAATAAATAGTCAAAAAGTCCAAGTTTTCTGTGTGAGAAATACAACGTGTCGTGGGAGAGGATAGATGGAAAGATCACAGTGATGGATAGAAAGATGGACAGAACTAAGCTGATAGATGAATAGAAAGGCAGGCAGAGACAGATAGATAGATAGATAAAAACAGTTTTAAATGGATGCAAAAAACAAACAAATGGGAACAGACAGGTGTGTGTGTGTGTGTGTTTGTGTTTGTGTTTGTGTGTGTGTGTGTGCGTGTGTGTGTGTGTGAATAGAGAGATATTTACACAGTGTAAAGATTCATGATAGCATGGGACGTTGTAGTCCCGGGTTACTTCCTTATTTATGGCCAAGTCATAGAGGGAGGATGGGAGAGTGTAATCATCGACAGTAGAACAGCATTAACAACATTATTATTATTATTATTATTATTATTATTATTGTGTGCCAGATTCTGAGCAGTTTGAAAGCTGACAATAGTACATCAGTAGACTTAGCTTTAGCAGTGCACAGCGTACGTCGTGTTCATTCGAAATGTTTGAATCAGTATCTACTAATTAGCGTTTGATTGGGAATAAACCTCTGCGATGCTGCTGTAAGTGAAATATGCTTTAATCTCGATAAACCTTTAGCTTGACTTGAAAGATGACGTTAATGTTTAAACTGGAGCAGATTGTTCTGAGCTTTTATCTAGCTCGGCCTGGTATTAGCTCACTGGACGCCAGTGTTTTAATGTAACGGAGTACAAATACTTCGTTACTGTACTTAAGTAGAAATTTCACGTATCTGTACTTTACTTCGCTATTTAAATTTATGTCAATTTTCACTCTTACTCCACTACAGTTCTTAGATAAAATGTATACTTTTACTCTGTTATATTTCCACTAAGCATCTTCGTTACTCGTTACTACAAAATAAAATCAGAAGAAATGTGTGCAACTGTAATAAGGGAGGTTTGGCGAATCACTGCTCCTAGATTGCATTACGTACGTCCGCACGCTCTACGGAGAAGCACAGGTACGCGCAGTGTGCACGCGCAGTCAGAGCTGGAGGCGTTTATCTATAACGTTAATCGGCTGAAAGACACAAAGACGGCAACCAAAAGCAGTGAAATGTCACTATTCGTATTACCAGAGTTGATAGCACAAACAACATATTAATGCAATATCAATACTAAATAAAAATAACATTTATTGATTTGGTCTTTGTCTTGTGAATATTAGTTTATTAATGACTGTATTCATTGGACACACTGTTTGTAGAGAATGCACACATACATGAACTGATTTGATTCAAGACTGACATCATTACATCATGCATAAAACTTTGGTGTCCACTTTTGCCATTTTAAATAATAGCATAACTTTTGGCTTACTATGTAGTCATATAATATATAATATAAAACGCTTCTTGTTTTAAATTCTCACTGAGGGCGAAATCCCCCTAAAGATGAAAC
>NC_062540.1:18788456-18795956 GCF_022655615.1 Tachysurus fulvidraco
ATATTCTAAAAGGTGACTTTCACTTCTACCAAAGTCTTTTTCTAGTACGATACCTGTACTTTTACTCAAGTATTGCTTTCTAGTACTTTATACAACACTGCTGGACGCTGTGATGTCATTGGAGAAACGTTATCTTTTATTTACCTTTACACAGCTTCACAAGAGTGAGAAGAGTAACCGTGATATTGTGTTTCGGATATGTTTTCATATCTACTACAAAACGTTTCATTGCATGTCATCGATACATAAAATGCAAGTTGGCCTCGCTTTACGTTCACTTGTTTGCTTTTCTGTTCTTTTTGCTGATTGTAGTACGTATGTCACTGATCTCACCCCCTATTCTTTCTGATGCAGTATATCTGATAGCAGGTCCTCAGAGTAAACACTACTGTTACCATAGCGACCATAACAGAGATCATTACAGGTCAGCGAAGTGGTACAAGTATAGACAAACATATGAAAACTTTTCAACCGTTCACACTGTGTGTTTTTGGACTCCTTTATCATTTGTAATGTTGGTCCCATATAAAACAGTTCAGCTCAAGCGAAGCCATTTTTAGTGTCATGATTGAGGACAATGTCCCGTCCAGAGACAAGCTGTTTCGTGTTGAGGTTTTGTTCAAACCGACCATCGAAAATACCCTCTCTAATGTATGTTTTTTTTTCATTGGTTGTTGCGTTAAATCTTACCCATATACAATAGTGCTATTTTCTGATTGGCTGTTGTGTAGCCTCTATTTTTGATTGGCTGATAAGTGTCAGGCTCGACTAATAAATATAAATTATATAATAAATAGTCAAAAAGTCCAAGTTTTCTGCGTGAGAAATACAATGTGTCGTGGGAGAGTGTGACAAAAGACCGAAATACCTGACAGTCACGCTCAATATGTGACACTTGACAGCCCTGTGTTCTGTTGCTCATGATCTCAAAAAAATGGCATGTAGACCGAATTAACTTGTTTAGCCAGCAGTGTTTAGTGGTCATAAAGAAAACCAAGCTGCTCTGTTTGTTATCCAACATATAAACCTGAAAAACCTGAAGCTGAAATCTATTCAAAATTAAATTATATTTTTGAGAGATTTTTTTTTTTCATTGGTTGTTGCGTTAAATCTTACCCATATACAATAGTGCTATTTTCTGATTGGCTGTTGTGTAGCCTCTTTTTTTGATTGGCTGATAAGTGTCAGGCTGGACTAATAAATATAAATTATATAATAAATAGTCAAAAAGTCCAAGTTTTCTGTGTGAGAAATACAACGTGTCGTGGGAGAGGATAGATGGAAAGATCACAGTGATGGATAGAAAGATGGACAGAACTAAGCTGATAGATGAATAGAAAGGCAGGCAGAGACAGACAGACAGACAGACAGACAGACAGACAGACAGACAGACAGACAGACAGACAGACAGACAGACAGATAGATAGATAGATAGATAGATAGATAGATAGATAGATAGATAGATAGATAGATAGATAGATAAATATAAACAGTTTTAAATGGATGCAAAAAACAAACAAATGGGAACAGACAGGTGTGTTTGTGTGTGTTTGTTTGTGTTTGTGTTTGTGTTTGTGTGTGTGTGTGTGTGTGTGTGTGTGTGTGTGAATAGAGAGATATTTACACAGTGTAAAGATTCATGATAGCATGGGACGTTGTAGTCCCGGGTTACTTCCTAATTTATGGCCAAGTCATAGAGGGAGGATGGGAGAGTGTAATCATCGACAGTAGAACAGCATTAACTACATTATTATTATTATTATTATTATTATTATTATTATTATTATTATTATTATTATTATTATTATTGAGTGCATCAGTAGACTTAGCTTTAGCAGTGCACAGCGTACGTTGTGTTCATTCAAAATGTTTGAATCAGTATCTACTAATTAGCGTTTGATTGGGAAAAAACCTCTGCGATCCTGCTGTATGTGAAATATGCTTTAATCTCGATAAACCTTTAGCTTGACTTGAAAGATGACGTTAATGTTTAAACTGGAGCAGATTGATATTTTTAATAAGTTGCCTCATTAATATTTTGTCACACTTTCCCACCACACATTGTATTTGTCACGCAAAAAACGTTTTGACTATTTATCATATATTTAATAAGTCGCAGCACCCAGAATGTATCTGTCCGGGGTTGGAGATGTCACGCTTGCCTGTCTTCAAGACTTGAGAGCCCAGTAGCTAGGTGTCATCATGAATGAAGTCTTACAGGATGACACCTTCTGTAGCTACTGGCATAACACCCCCATGCCCCCCCCCCCCAATAAATAAATAAATAAATAAAGAAGAAAGAAGAAGAAGGGGAGTTGTTGTTTGGTAAGGATCACTGACCGCAATTTAACCAAATACAAAGTATTTGTTTAAATACCATTTATTAATTTGTGTGTGTGTGTATGTGTGTGTGTGTGTGTGTGTGTGTGTGTGTGTGTGTGTGTGTGTGTGTGTGTGTGAGAGAGAGAGAGAGAGAGAGAGAGAGAGAGAGAGAGAGAGAGAGAGAGAGAGAGAGAGAGATTATGACTGGTGTTGGTTATTGTGAGTGTTTGTTGCCTTTTTGGACTCCTTTATCATTTGTAATGTTGCTCCCATATAAAACAGTTCAGCTCAAGCCCAGCCATTTTTAGTGTCATGATTGAGGACAATGTCCCGTCCAGAGACAAGCTTTTCGTGTTGAGGTTTTGTTCAAACCGACCATCGAAAATACCCTCTCTAATGTATGTTTTTTTTTAGATTGGTTGTTGCGTTAAATCTTCCCCATATACAATAGTGCTATTTTCTGATTGGCTGTTGTGTAGCCTCTTTTTTTGATTGGATGATGTGTCAGGCTCGACTAATAAATATAAATTATATAATAAATAGTCAAAAAGTCCAAGTTTCTGCGTGAGAAATACAATGTGTCGTGGGAGAGCGTGACAAAAGACGGAAATACCTGACAGTCACGCTCAATATGTGACACTTGACAGCCCTGTGTTCTGTTGCTCATGATCTCAAAAAATGGCATGTAGACCGAATTAACTTGTTTAGCCAGCAGTGTTTAGTGGTCATAAAGATAACCAAGCTGCTCTGTTTGTTATCCAACATAAAAACCTGAAAACCTGAAGCTGAAATCTATTCAAAATTACATTATCTTTCTGAATAAATCTTCATCTGAACAAATATGTACAATGAACAACAATGCCAAAAATGACCAACCGTTCAACAAAAGATTTCATGAGTATTTACTGATTATTTTTCTTCTATATATTACAGCAGTGAAATCCAAGCTTGTTAGAAAGCTGGGATCATTATACTAGCACAGGGTCAGCTATTATACAGCTGAAGGTTAATGGACTTGCTCAAGGGCCCAAAATTGGCAGATTAGCTGTGCAAGGCTTTAACCCCTGACCTTCAGGTCAGATACCCACAGCGTTTAACAGTTGCCCTTAGCTAGAGTTCACACTTATTTAGCTAGCATTATATTTTCTGTCAGGAAATGCAAAATAAATAAAATAAAATAAAAGAAGATATCTTTTCTTGCACTACTCTTCCAAATCACGCTTTCTGACATGTCAAACTTAGCGTGTCAGACAAAACCTGGCGTACTAATGTACTGCTGGAACTTCAAGCCCTGGTGTACCTCACAAGAACATCTCCAACCTTCAGCAGTGAGGTCACTAACACCACGCTAACTGCTAATCTATAAGCAGTAAATATAGAGACACATTGAACTGAACTGTGAACCTTCCTCACCACACGGTTATATATTCTTGTTAAAGTGTAACCTGACCTGTCAACATTATGAAAATTTTAGTGAGCTCCATAGTGCAGAAACGTCTCAATACTGCAATATATTCATTCATTCATTCATTCATTCATTCATTTCCTACCGCTTTATCCAAACTTCTCGAGTCACGGGGAGCCTGTGCCTACTGTATCTCGGGCTTCATCGGGCATCAAGGCAGGATACACCCTGGGCCCACACACACTCATTCACTCACACACACACTACGGACAATTTTCCAGACATGCCAATCAACATACCATGCATGTCTTTGGACCGGGGGAGGAAACCAGAGCACCTGGAGGAAACCCCCGAGGCACGGTGAGAACATGCAAACTCCACACACACAAGGCGGAGGCAAGAATCGAACCCACAACCCTGGAGGTGTGAGGCAAACATGCTAACCACTAAGCCACCATGCCCTCTCACTGCAATATAATAGGTATCACACTGCTAAATTTTCACTAGCAGAATGACTTTTTCAAATTTATTGTATTCATTTATTCTTCCATATGTTGAATTGTATTTAGTATGAGTTCATTGCTCGCACTATATATTATTAATGGGTTATGCTACATTATACAGCAATTTAGTAATTAAACAAACTTTAAAATCAAGAGCTCTGGCTAGCAAAGTTACTGATAAGCTATAAAACCGAACATTTACATACAAACAAAACATTTGATGCAACGTCCACATAATTAGCTACAGCCAAGACTGTATTGGTTTAACTTCAGGATATGTACCTTGTATGCTGAGAGATGAATATCACTGAATGGTCAATTTTATCCCCCGTAACGTTTATACAGCGATAAAACTGTAGCTGTATGACATATACATGTACTTAACTACAACTAAGCTAGCAATATAAGTTGACTCATTAATATTAGATGATTTCCGAGGTCATATGTTCAAGAAATGCTTTAGTCAATAAAAACATACAATAAATAAATACAATATGTTCTCTTATGTGGAAAATATCAAATGATCTAATTCAATCACAAGGACAAGCTAGTTAAAATTAATTTAGCAAATATTGTTACTTTATCCCGAGGAAATAACTTTTCTTATCTTGGGATGAGTGAAAACAAGTGTGTGTGTGTGTGTGTGTGTGTGTGTGTGTGTGTGTGTGTGTGTGTGTGTGTGTGTGTGTGTGTGTGGGTGGGTGTTGTTGCGTAAGTTCAAGCACTAGACACTTCCTGTGGAGAAACATTGCAGAGTGCAAACATTGGGCATGTACTTATACCTTCAAATGTCATTTTCTTAATAGTTACTGTGACTAAAGTTTTCCGGTAGCTTTAGGTTTGGCAGAGTATCAATCAGCTACATTCTCACAGGGATGTTTCAGTTCTGTGATGGTTACAATTGTGTAGAATTCTTTCATTTTAGGAGGACGTAGGAGTGTGCGGTGTGTGGATATGGTACATGGTCCTTGGTTGCTGCTTCCATGCAATGTACATTACCTGTGGAGAGCATTACCTACTTTACATGACTGTGAGTGTGTGTGTGTGTGTGTGTGTGTGTTTGGTCATCTGACTTCCACCTGAGAGCTTGAGCACAGAGTTCTGATCAATCCTCAGGTGAGGCTGAGATCTCTTTACTGTTTTAGTCTGGGACAGATGTGTGTGTGTGTGTGTGTGTGTGTGTGTGTGTGTGTGTGTGTGTGTGTGTGTGTGTGTGTGTGTGTGTGTGTGGGTGTTGTTGCGTAAGTTCAAGCACTAGACACTTCCTGTGGAAAAACATTGCAGAGTGCAAACATTGGGCATGTACTTAAACCTTCAAATGTCATTTTCTTAATAGTTACTGTGACTAAAGTTTTCCGGTAGCTTTAGGTTAGGCAGAGTATCAATCAGCTACATTCTCACAGGGATGTTTCAGTTCTGTGATGGTTACAATTGTGTAGAATTCTTTCATTTTAGGAGGACGTAGGAGTGTGCGGTGTGTGGATATGGTACATGGTCCTTGGTTGCTGCTTCCATGCAATGTACATTACCTGTGGAGAGCATTACCTACTTTACATGACTGTGAGTGTGTGTGTGTGTGTGTGTGTGTGTGTGTGTGTGTGTGTGTTTGGTCATCTGACTTCCACCTGAGAGCTTGAGCACAGAGTTCTGATCAATCCTCAGGTGAGCCTGAGATCTCTTTACTGTTTTAGTCTGGGACAGATTTGATTAAATATTATTACATATTCATGTATTTATTTAAATGTCTTACAGCCAGATTTTTTGTGCTTTACTGTCAGGGTGAAGTCTGTGTCAGGACGGTCTGATATATACAGTATATAATCATATTTAAAACACATTCACTTGTATAGTACTGTATATATCATATACGATTACACAAACACTACACTGCTTGATGTCCAGACTCTTTTTACGTCTTACCTGCATTCATGTTGTTTTCTACAGAATGTACAGTAGTCATGAAATTTGTTGTAATAATTAATGTAATAATGTAATATTATGCATCAAATCTATAACATGTATCTGTACATATAGTACATACTGTATATAATGTGTAGTGCATTGTAAATATGTCTAGTAGTACACTGTGTGTACTGACTATGTATGAGCACATTGCATCTTTTCCACATTTGCACATTTTACCTGGTACTAAGCATTTTGCACATTTTTCACCTGTATGTAAATTGTTCTAAGTTCTGTTTCTTAACTACAGTATGTAAATGGTTCTTCAATTTCTGGAGCTCGCTCCCAAGAATTTCACTCACTATGGCACATGTGCTGTGGTGATGCGACAATAAAGGTGACTTGAACTTGAACTTGAACATTTACCTATTCCAAACATAACATTTTGGCATTAAATGTTTTGTATATGTTTTGAGGAAGGTTTGGCTATGATCCTATTTTATAGGCCTGTGTATAAAGTGATATATACACCAGATACACACTGCATAAAAAGTCTACGTATTAAAGATGGAAAAAGTCCTGACCTATCTTAATGTTTGTTTCATTTTTACACCACATAAGCCAACAATACTGTTAACAGGGAACTGTGGACTTTGTTTTTTCTTCCGCTGTACGTCTGTTCAATACAGCCACAGCAACTCGGAAACTTCAAATGTCAAAACGTTCTGTTTCACAGGAAACCTCTTGTTACAGAGGTTTGGTGAGCAACAAAGCTCTATATATACAGTATAACACCTTTTTAGAAGCTAGTTGGCTAAGTAAGTGCTTTAAAGCAAAATTTATGCTGAAACTCGGAAAATTTGCCTCATAAGTACTTTTTTTTCTTATCCTGAGTGACATTGTGTCAAACAGGTCCTCTGCTTGTTACAGCAGCTAGTATTCGTGCTTTGTTGTCTCTAAGACTGTTAGCATTCACGCCATTATGCATGTTAGTGCTTGAATTAAGCTCATTATGGTAATTAGATTCCCATATCCTAACTGTCTTATTATATTACACAGGTACTCTACTTACTCTACTGGTATGTTACTTTAAACACTTATACTCTTTATACACTTTTACACTTTATACACACCATACTACAAATGGACACTTTAAGGACAAAAACAATACGCATTTATGTATATACATTATTTTTCACATATATTTTCATAATTTATATAGTTTTTATATAGTTTATACTTTATTTATCTACCTCTTTTTGGTTTTATTTTTTAATTTCACTGCATGTCATACTCTGTATGTATGTGATGTGACAAATAAAATTGGATTTCATTTTTTTTTATAGCTTCTAGCACGTTTTCGGTGTG
>NC_062540.1:18800956-18830956 GCF_022655615.1 Tachysurus fulvidraco
GTGGGTGACTCTTGAGTTCTCTAAGCTGGGATACATTGGGAAATTGTATCACTCCAAAGATATCTCTCGTCTGGCTCACTTTCTATTTCTGTTTTACCAGGAAATGCCTTGTGACTTTCTCCTGTCGCACTTCCGCACTTTGTTAATGCAGGACAAGGTCATCCGCTTTAGCCCGTCCCTCTTCCAGCACATGGGAACGTATTCATCTTTTCGTGCAAGGCACAATAAACTCAAAGATGACGAGTTCCATGATAATCCTGCTGATAACCCTCCAGCCTCTGTTTACACTGACATCAAAGTTTTTAAAGACCACACACCAGACAAAGCCTACAGTCAAGGAATGAACTATTTCTGGGGCATGGCCCCTATAAACATAGGGCAGGTCTTTATGGTTGCTTTTGAGAAACCTGTCATCCTCTCACGTATTGTGATTCAGACAGGGAAGGATGGGATCGACGTTCTTCAGTCTGCTGTCGTGGAGCTCTGTAAAACGTTTCTGGTAACAACCAGTGGAGCCCAGTGCACCGAAAATCACAGTTTAGGCGTACTGAAAGACGGACAATTTGACCAGGTGGTGAACAGATCAGTATCATATTTAAATATCAGAGTAACTGCAAATCAGAGTAATTGGGTGATCATAAGAAATATCCAGGTCTGGTTAAAAAAGTGAAGTCGGAAGACGTTTACCGTTATGAAACAGGAATATAAGGTCGGATCTTACATTCAAGAACGCTGTTTTATTTGCTTGGTTACGATAAAAGTCGCTGTTTGAAAAGCGGAACAACGAGCATCGACGATCTGGGAGACCAAAGAAAGGTTAAAAATTTGCCTCATTCCATGAATTTGGAAACAGTCGTGAGTTAAATCAGGACCAAACATGTGCTGTAGCATCTAATGGGAGCAGATTTACAATTTGATATCACAGAATTTTACTAATAAGCTATAGTAAAAGGTACGGTTACATAGCATAGGATTTATAAGGTGTTGTGGAGGGAAAGTAGGTTGAAATGAGCCACAACTCCTATCAGCCTACATATTTGGTGACAGGAAAAGGATCTGCACAATGTATGTATGAAAAGTGCTTTCAGGTTTAATGTTACGGGTTGCGCTGGAAAAAGCGTCAAGAAACTGTAGAGCGTTTCGCCGAGGTAAACGATAGCAATGCCAATGGCGCTGTTTTTATATGTAAAGCAGTCAAAAACAACAGGAACAGGCGAACATAGGACACTGAGCAGGATGTGATCGAATAAATGTGAGAAGGATTTTTGTTTGCTCGACTCTGAGGCGTATTATTATTATTAGGTTACTGTAAACTTACTGTGGTTTCGGTGCTTTCTTAGTGAAAAGGGAGAGGAATATTTGTTTTAATAATGCAGCCTGTGTTTGGTGAAATCTGAGGAAGGCACAATGACCTCAGCATGCGTGACATCCTTGAGTAACTAGCAATCACTACAACAATTCCAGCTTATCTCTGAGCAAAAGACAAAGCAAAGCAAAGTTCTTGGATTCTTTTCCATGTGCTTTTTTCAGGATGCGCTTTTAGTTGTTTTTTTTAACGGGTTGCTCTTAGCATGAAGGAACTTCTACCAACTTAACAACATGATGTTCTGTCATTAACTCAAGCTGCTAGTCGCATATAAATAGACTTTATATCCTCAGCCGTGTTTTGACGGAATGAGGTTTTACCGTCAGCCGACCGCTCTAGGAACAGAAATGCTATTTTATGCACTCATGGATAGTTTTCTATGCAAAACTAACGGTTTCATTTTAAGTTTAAGTTTTATGAAGGAACCAGTGATATTAGGGGATTATATTGGGGTGGTGGAGGCTCAACTGGTGGCTCTGGGTTGTTGATCGGAGGATCGGGGTTCAAGGCACAGCACAGCCAAGCTGCCACTGCTGGGCCCTTGAGCAAGGCCCTCAACCCTTCCTGCTCCAAGGGCGTTGTATCATAGCTGCCCCTGCACTCTGACCCCAACCTCCTCAGTTGGGGTATGTGAAGAAAAGGATTCCACTGTGCTGTAATGTATATGTGGCGATAATAAAGGCTTTTATGCCCCCCTTCTCCTCTTAAACACCAATGCAGTTAACAACAAAGGACAAGAATGTTGAACACTGCCAAGGTTAGAGAGGTTGGGTTATTCCAGGAGGAGACTATCGAAGAGGATATGTATTAATGTTCAAGCATCTTTCTTAACATGCTGAAAAAATGTCATAGACACTGGCAGGAAGGAGAGTTTTTGTTTCTTGTAACATTGACAAGAAGAATGTGGAAAAAGCAGGAGACAATGTTGTCCTCTCAGGGATCAGTGGGGTTTACAACACAAACTTTATCCTATGCCTTAAACTACTGGACAGTCTCTAAATAGGTCTCTTACATTTATAAAATAACTCTGGGGATTTCTGTGGTTCTAATAAACACTGTGCTATATTTAATTTGTCCGTGTTGTTGTGTTTCGTCCTACTTATTATACAATATGTCTAATAAATTATTAAATAAATTGATAAACAAATGATAATTAGAAAATCGTCAGATCACGTTCTGAAAATGGTATAAACCGGCCGAGATACAAAAGCCGCTTTAGATGTCTTTGTGCACGCACACCTGTGACCACATCAAAACAGACTTTTACAAAACAAAAGCTTTTGTATACACGATTGTGTATAATGGTTGTATATTTTTCCCTTGCGCTGCTCTTCCACCTAACAGCCACGACAAGATGGTGACATCAATCAGACCGACACAAAACCTAAACGTCATTGTTTATCCTACTTTAAATTGATCTATCCAGAATACAGACACTCTCAAAAAAATGGACAGAAATGTAATTCTAATACTCTGTAGGATTTTACCCTCAAACGTACCCTTAATATGGACCTTGTAAGTAAACCTACTTAGTGTCTTATGTACAGTATATCAGTGTTTCCAGGTAAAAGGTGCACAATTAAAGGTCCAAAAGATGCAACGTTGATTGATGATACCATCCCAGTGACAAGGCCCTGACTATAATTTTTTAGAAAAACACTGATGCTGAATTTGGACACTGCTCAGAAAGGCAATTCAGTGAGTGTTTCAAAGTGTTGCTGCATGTTGCTGTAGGATCAGTACTGTACATCCTATGAAGCAAGTGATGTTAGTCAGTTGTGTGTGTTTGTCTCCATGTCAAATCCTATTCTACTGTACAAGCTATTGCACAAGTTAATACCATTTAAACATATCTTTAGAGTTTTGCTCTATGTGCCTTTGAATTAACAGATCAGCGAGTGGGTAAACAGCTCCGGGGTCGATGGTAACACACTAATAACACCCGGGTGGTTTTCCAGGTGAACTCAGCTTGTAAAAAAACACACACGCACACACACACACACACACACACACACACACACACACACACACACACACACACACACACACACACACACACACACACGCGAGTAACGCCTCATGACTAATTTTTGAAAAATAATCCTTAAACTGTAAAAGTTGTTCAAATAGCGTTTGTATTTCTGTAGTCATCAGAAACCAATTTTAGAAAAACCTAGAATTAGCTACTGGGCCTTAAAAACCCTTGAATAACTCATAGGTGTCTGGATATAGAAGGCATGCTGGAGTATTTAAAACAATCTTTACAATTCTAGTAGTCCACGTAAGCCATATGACCATGCACAATGTGTCTCAATAAGCATCTTAGTGTGCCTCAACAAAGATACCCACGTGCTCCAACACCACTGATCTGTACTTATTACAGTACAGTATGTACCACAACACCATTTGTTTCCTGTCAGGTTCTTGTGATAGGTGCTGATAGACGTGCCCTATAACACGTTAAGCACTGGCACTCGTTCATTTTTAATGCATGTGAATCTGAAAAGATATTTGTTCTAATAAAACAAACAAAGAAAAAAATCAACCTGACAGATGTATTTTAAAGTAGTGGATATTGTTTAGCAATATTACCTTTTAAAACGTTCACTATGGAGCTGTTTGGCCTCATGGACATGTTATGATGTGTTGCTGACTGCTTTATGTCATTAATACGGTGTTAATATCGCCATATTATACCAAATCAGGGGTATTTAAAGTCTGGCCCACTGTGGACTGACTTACCCACTGTTAATTGACCTACGTCTTCTCAATTAGAAGGGATGATAGGTAGCCTTTACTATGTTTTCACTTAAATACGGGAGTAGAAATAGTGCAGAATGTTGAATATTACATTTTCAAAATATTGAATGTAAACTGTCTTTATATGAATTATGTTTATTTCCAATTTTAAAATATAGCTGCAAGCAGCGATGGCGGGCCCTCGCACGTTTTTATCGCTATACGGTGCCTCCCAGAAAACAATGCACGGTGGGCAAGTGCATGAAGTGGGTAAATATCAGTGGACAATTTTATGTTGTTACTGACCCATTTGGGGACTGTAGGTAAATGAAACCCCACATAGACAAATGGGGGCGCTAGTGAGCCACTTAAGAGACACACCTTTATCTGACCTTTTTGTCCACACTTAACAGCTGACAAATGTGATGTATGTGTCAAATTTCAAGTTAATCTAAGCACACCAAAAGCCTTAAATATGAAATACAAGTAAACTTTGACACGATGCCATGGCAACAGTGTTTGAGATATCAAAAATCCCTTCACAATTTCACATTGGATTCAATCGCATGAATCCTCTAGGAGGAGTATTTAAAAGTTCATTGCATGCAACTGTGAAAAAATCCACCTTTGTGACTGACACACTTCTTGGGGCCTGTTGGTGGCGCTATACCCGGGACTCACAATAGGCACATTGATGCGATCGGAATTCTTGTCCGAACATACACACCACGTGTCATCCCAATAACACATTTTTTGCTTTAGATATTAGACATTTCCTGTTTCTCTGAATTCGCCATAACTTAGTCGTCTCGCCATGGCAGCACCGTTCGAGATATCAAAAATTCCTTCGAAATTTAGCAAGTGCAATGTCTCGGCATCATGTTCACCACTTTTGGTGTCAATCGCATGAATTCCCTAGGAGGAGTATTTAAAAGTTCATTGCATGCAACTGTGAAAAAATCCACCTTTGTGACTGATACACTTCCTGGGGCCTGTTGGTGGCGCTATACCCAGGAATCACAATAAGCACATCGATGCGATCAGAATCCTTGGCTGAACATACACACCGCGTGTCATCCCAATAAGACATTTTTTGGCTTAGATAGAAGACACTTCCTGTTTCTTTGAATACGCCATAACTTAGTCGCCTTGCCATGGCAGCACCGTTCGAGATATCAAAAATCCTTTCGGAATTTAGCAAGTACAATGTCTCGGCATCATGTTCACCACGTTTGGTATCAATCGCATGAATTCCCTAGGAGGACTACTTAAAAGTTCACCGCATGCAATTATGAAATAATCCAAAATGGCTGACTTCCTGTAGGGCGGAGCTCATAGTTTAGAGCACGAAAGTTGTTCGGGTCGATGAGATCTATATGCCTACCAACTCTCGTACATGTGCGTACATAATTGCCCGATCTGTGCACAAATGTTTGTTTTTTCATTACAGGGGGCGCTACAGAGCCCCCCCTGCCACGCCCGTATTACAGCCTTTGCCCAAGCCTAGCGTCGCCCGACTCTGACGTGTGTGCCAAATTTCAAGAGTTTTCAGCATGTTAAGGGACCCCAATTGGCCAATGTGTGCTAAGAAATATTGCTATGTGCTAAAAAATGTGCTATAAATAAATAAATAAATAAATAAATAAATAAATAAATAAATAAATAAATAAATCCGAGCAAAAACAATAGGGCTTCGCAGCATCGGTGCTCGGGCCCTAATAAACTTTAAACATAGATCAGTTCTCATTCCTGTTGAACTCTGCAGTCAGTTGTTACTTTACTGCCCTCTAGCGGTTATGAATATGAAACGCAGGTGTAATTTTAGACGTTTTTTTTGCTCTTACTCGCAGGCTATTTTAGTGTTTTCTCTGCTTTAAGACTGAATTTTGAGATAAAAGCGGTACTTGAGGACTTGTAAAAGTCTGAGCATTATAAATAGTAACGTCTAGGCTAACGTTTTGGCTTAAATATAGCACAAAGTTAGCAACTGCAAATTAGCCAATTAATTAGCAAGCTAACATGTAGCTACTAGCTAGTAAGTAAAAAAAAGAGTAAAATTATAAGTTTCTGAAGCAGTAGCCTATCCTGTGTCTGCTTAAGTTCATTTGTCGATTAGAAGAATAGGTTTAAATAAGAAAAACGTTAAACATATAATAATTTATAGGATGATTATAATTCAATTCAAATTTCAATTCAAATGTATTTGTATAGCGCTTTTTTACTATTGACATAGTCTCAGAGCGGCTTTACATAAACATACGAAAAAGATTAATATAAAGAATAATATAAAGATTAATATAATACCAAAATTCAAGATTAATATTAGATATATTTAAATGTGTTTGTATTTATTTGTATTAAGTCTAAATAGCTTAAATAGCACAAACTTAGCAATTGCTGATTAGCCAATTAATTAGCAAGCTAACATGCAGCTAGTAGGTAAAACAGCATAAAATGATTTGTTTTCTACAGACTTCTTTGTGAAACAGTTTCCTGTCTGCTTTCCTGTCTCGCATGTTCTCTGAAAATGTGAAGAATAGGTTTAAATAATAAATGCCTTAAACTTAATAATTTATTAGACCTAATAATAATTTATTAGATGATTATAAAGCAGCTGTGGCTACGTGCGGATGCTAGTGAATCCTTTCATAGATGAGGCAGTGGTTCACGTTTCAATCTGACCCAGTTTAACTCAATCGTCCCCTCTGTATAATGTTACTCAACTTAAATTAGCCCCCTTTAGTTTCTCCCTTTAGTCACTGTTATTCTGCACTAATCCCATAAAACGTCCTGTTTGTATACTGAGAGTAGTACAATTACAGGGTGAATATTTTCTGACTTATATATATACTTCATACACATTCACACTGCCTGCCTATAATAATGAATATTTTCACTATACATTTTTTTAATCCTACATAAGGATTGAGAAAGAATCTGAATCTGGTCTGACGTCTGTCACTGTGCCGGTGCCATGAGAAATGTTATACACACGGTATTGTTTAATAATTTAGAAATTGTTTTGCTTCTCGCAAAGATCTGCGGCTTAATAGGACAAAATCCATTTATAACTTTAATTTTAGTTTCTTTTTTTTATGTTCTTTAGATTTTGAACCAGCATTCCTCAACTCCTGGGTTTTTATTTATTCGAGTTTTACATTTCAATTTAGATTATTAGGGGGAAAAAACTTCTAACCAGTCTTTGTTTTTTTTTTTTTTTTTGAAATTCAGTCTCAACACCAGTGATAGGTCTGGTCATTCTTCTTATTGACTATTAAAAGTTAGTATGAAGAAATAAACTCCTAAGAGTGAAGGGACTTCATGCTGCTATTAATAATCATGAGGGTAACAATGACACTGAACTGCCTGTGCTTGAAGTAATCTATATTTTGAGAACGCCTTGCTCTTGCCAACAATCCTCTGTGCATTTCAGCTTTCTGTATTAAGTCTGTTGCTGTCAGGCAGATGTTACTTTGCAGGCAAATGACCAACAAATCATTTAAAATTAATATTGTTGTGTCCTACATTTGTCTTAAATTACAATGTTGGCTGCATTGGCCATGAAACTGCTATAGATGGAACTTTAAGTCTCACAGAAAATATACAAGATACTCATTTTTTCCTTTTCATCTTTATCCTTTTCTTTACTTTGGTTTTGGACTTCTTCTTTGTAGCTTTGGTCATTCCCAATGATTAAGTAACTGCCTTTGGGATAGAGACTCAAAAAAGTCTTCCTACATGGTTCTCCAACCTACACATATTTCAGTTTGAGGATATATTATTGATTCTCGTCAAGCCTAAAATGCCGTTCCGAATACCAGCGAAGTTCCTCAGTCACAGAGCTAACATCCATGTAATAAGGTTAACCAACGTCACTGTTGAAGAAAGAGCAAGACTTCACAAAAAAGAGTCACTGAATGGCTGGGTTATTTATGACAGAGCGATTATGGGCTGATTGGGAACAAGTGCTTGTGATTGTGACTCTGGGGAGGAGAAATAGGTAGAGGATCATGTGGGTTTTCTTTAACTGTTTGGCTGAATATTGTGTGATACATAGTTTTGTTATTATATGGTACAATCAATCAATCAATCAATCAATCAATCAATCAATCAATCAATCAATCAATCAATCAATTAATCTATCTATCTATCTATCTATCTATCTATCTATCTATCTATCTATCTATCTATCTATCTATCTATCTATCTATCTATCATTTCATGAGGCATTGGGGGCTCAATAGTGTTAAGGATCTGGGGTGTTGCTCTGAGGATCAGGGTTCAAGCCCCAGCACTGCCAAGCTGCCACTATTGTGCCCTTGATCAAGGTCCTTAACTCTCATTAGTCCACTGGTTACTGACCCTGTGCTCTGAACCCAAACTACAAAGCTTCTATCTATCTATCTATCTATCTATCTATCTATCTATCTATCTATCTATCTATCTATCTATCTATCTATCTATCTATTCAGTTCAATCGAAGTTTATTTGTATAGCGCTTTTCACAATTGACATTGATATATTAAATGTGTTTGTATTTATCCCCGATGAGCAAGTCTGAAGTGACTCAGGCATCAGTGGCAAGGAAAAACTAACTTGAATGGTAAAGGAAGAAACCTTGAGCGGAACCAGACTCTGGTTCTATCTATCTATCTATCTATCTATCTATCTATCTATCTATCTATCTATCTATCTATCTATCTATCTATCTATCTATCTATCTATCCGTAATTATAGTTGGTACACTTTCCTTTCTGAGATTAAAATCTTTTATTTATTTTGGAGAATACCAGCATTGCACAAATATCCAGAGTCTCTGCATAAAGTCTACAGAGACTTTGTTTTAGCTGCTGGAGAGGTTGTGTTGCTTTAGCTGTTATTTTGTATTCAAGTCAGACAACATGCTCGAACAGGTCACAGTTTCCAATTCTTCTTTAGAAACCTTTCTGTGATTTTGACAGTGTGCTTTGGATGATTACGATGCTGGAATATTTCTCTTCAGCCAAGCTTCTGGAGAACGAAGGAGACGTTTCGTCAGCCTGTATTTATTTATATTCACAGGCATTCATGGTGGCAACTATAAACATTATCTCCCCAACAGCTTTTGCACTGACACAGCTGCATATCATCACACTCCCTCCTCCAGACTTCACTACTAGGACTAAACATTGGCTAGTCCTGGTGACGTTCATGCCAAACTGTGTCCTAATTCCATAGGTACAAAAATATAAAGGTTTTAGTGTTCACAAGTCATTTTATAACCATGTTTATGTGATTACATTAATTCACAAAGGCACTCTATCACGGTTAGTTACAGGCGAATGCGGATCCAAATGCAGTTAAATCCTTTTAATAGACACAACAAGCGAGACAGAGACCATAGCTAACAACGACTCACAACAGGGACATGAACAAACAGAGTAGATATAGGGGACAAGAACCAATCACAAGACGGAGGCAATCACAGACTAAGACAAAACACCTGGCAAGAGAATGAGTGCAGTTAATGTCCATGGTAACAAATAAGTGGGCGGGGTCAACAATTAACAGCAGGGAATGACAGCAGACAGAAACAAGGGAAAACACAGACAGACTCGTTATAGTCCCTATATCTGTATTAGTAAGAAGTATTTACACTACAGCAACCCCTACAATCCTGAGGTTTAGTTGATGTATGAGGTCATCATTCTGCTTCCTTAAACCACACTGATTAATTGTCAAGCTTTAACAGGGTGTCAAACATGTTATGTGAACAGTGTTAATTATTTTTTTTTACATTTCTGTGGTGAACTACATTCAAGATTTTGAGAAAATGTCAAAATGTCAAAATGTATTAATAGTTTATTCAACTATTATTATTATTATTATTATTATTATTATTATTATTATTATTATTATTATTACTACTACTACTACTACTTTTACAACTATTATTATTTAGCTATTTATTTGCAGTAATGAATTTAATAGGTATGTGTTGACTCAGTAGTGGTATTGAGTATCAGCCCCTTATAATGCTCATGTTACAGTCAAGCTAGTCATTGCTAATATCACACATAGACACATATCATCATATACACACATAGTATATACATTTTTGAAAAAATAGGTAAAGAAAGAGAAAAGTATATCCATTAGTTAAGGTGATAGGAGAGGGCAAGGCACAAATGAAGAACAAGTGAACAAATGAATTTGAGTTGAGGGTGTGTACAGTATGTGTGTGTAGGTGTGTGTGTGTGTGTGTGTGTGTGTGTGTGTGTGTGTGTGTGTGTGAAACTGTGGTGTGACATGTAGCCTCTCAATTATAGTTGAAGTATTAATATCTTGAACACAATGTCCAGGCAAAACTTTGTGAAAATATTGTGAAGACGTGCTGGTGCATTTTTTTTGTACCTGAAAACTGCTTATTATCTTTTAAAATTGTTGAAAATAGTTCAGGGTTACATGTAGACAAAACTTAGAGTTACTTAGCTGCATTAATGATGATGTTAATAACTCCTCTTTTATTACCAAGATAGAAAGACAAACTTCTGTGTGTATGTGTGTGTGTTCTGGGGGTGGGAGAAGTCATGCTGCGTAGCTTTAAGGTGTTTGAGTGTGTGTATATGTGTGTGTGTGTGTGTGCGTGTGTGTGTGTCTCTATATAAAGCCCTGCCGCATTGTCAGACTGCTCTGCTCCTGCCTCAGACCCACACACAACACACTACAAGTAACCATGACTCAGCAACCAGTCAGGTAAGAAATCAAAAAATTAAAAACTACTACATTATATATGTGTGTGTGTGTGTGTGTGTATATAATGTGTGTGTGTGCAATATGAGATTGCATGTGTGATATGTGACTTTATTTGTTGCTATAAAAAAAAAATGTATACTGCATTTCATAAACAAAATGTTCTGCATAAAGAAGTCCTTAAGTCAATGCAAAGCATAAATTGAACAGTAAAGTAAATGAAATTTAGAACAGTTTTAAACACAATGCATTTTCTCTGGTTTCTTCGCATTCTTTAGTGTCGAGTATTAACCTGGAAGGCAAAAAGGAAAAATTTGTGTTGACACACCCTCTATTAGCAATAACCTCACACATATTTTGGCAGTACCTAAAGAAGCCCCTGCCTTTTAGCAGAACAGCTGTCAAAAAAAAAAAAAAAAAAAAAAAAAAGATTCAGTACTGAATATTTTCTACAAAGAAATACTGTAAAAGAGTTAAATTTTAGTGTGCAGTCAATCAGCAGCTGCAGCTTCTGTAAGTAAAAGTACCGTTAAAATTCCTTGTGATATTTATGGATATTGTAAACTTCCCTCGACTGTAACAGAGTGTAGATATCATATACTAAAACCTATTAGACAGCTAAAGCTCTTACTGAACTGGTAGCTTGGTGGAAAATCTACAAAACTCCTGCAAAGATCTTAACACAAAAAAATTTGTTCAATTGCTTTCAAGCCCATATAATAAAATACAGCTGAATTACAAACTCAGACTAATATAACCGGTGCTCCTGTGTTTTTCCCTCCATTAGTCTTCCTGCGAAGCTCATTAACGGAGGTGTAGCAGGAATGGTCGGAGTCACGTGTGTGTTCCCCATTGATTTGGCCAAGACGAGACTTCAGAATCAACGCAGTAGCCAGCAAGTGTACAAAAACATGTATGTTCACATCCTCACTTTGTGTTGCACCCTAATGCATAGGTTTATCTTCAGAAAACACACACACACACACACACACACACACACACACACACACACACACACACACACACACACACACACACACACACACACACACAGAGCACTCATCTGTACACAGAAGCACACAGTCAAAACGGCAAATCTGAATAAATTTAGAGAGAATGAGCGGGTCAGGGCAGGTTTCTACAAGAAACTCGGCAGAACCGGTTTCCTTCCATTCACAGGGACAGCTTTCCAAAGAACAGATTATGGCTGATGTAACACCGCTGTGCGTTTTATCATCTCACCGAGTCCTCTAAGCTAGCTGTCAAGATATAAGCTGTGAAGACATACAGTAAGCTGTGTTAGACTTTAAACTGCACCTGTATATAATGTATACACTCAGGACAGCATATACCGTATATACTTACTACACAGTCATGTGACCACCTGTCAGTCAAATCCATTCAAATATTTTAGCTTTGTTCACTTTTCAGAAAAGGAGTGTATCCTGAAAAGGAGTGTGCCCTTCAGTTAGTGTGCTCTAATGGGTTTAGTGGTTACACGCAAATTTTTTGGTAGCTGAGAGTTTTTTTTTAGGTGACTATGTTGGCCCCAACCTACACTTATTTTGTGTATATTATATATACTTACTTAATTGCCCCCAGACCTACACATATTAGCAAAGAAGCACCTTTAATGACCTTCAATAGTTGACACATTTGTCAGTCCTAACACTGGGACTGCGCAAAATTAATTTCGGTCCACGCTGGAAGAGTTGTTATTGACCTAGCATCTGTTTGCTAACTGGGTAGATTTGATATGTTTGTTATGTTCTCTATCGGTACGTTCAGTAACAAAGTATTGCTACACTAACAAACATGAGCAAGGAAGAAACTGTTCCTTCGACGTTGCTTAACTTTTAATGTTACACCTATATTTGCATTACTTAGCAATTTAATAATAACTTAATACAGTATGACAGGATTTTCATGCTTAGGTTCTGCCCGTGCTGCCACTGTTGTTCTCCACCTCCATCGTTTTCTGTTGTCATTTTTAAATACTATTTAAATATTGAAATGCAAGGAGAATAACATGAAATGAAATATGAGAGTCAGTAGCTTGGTTGGATCTTGAAGACCAAAATCGGTTGCGTAGCCAGGGATGGATCTAGTAAATAATCTCACAGCATGATCTGTATTATAGTTCTGAGATAACTGTGATGTGGTATAGGAGCATCAACCAACCTCACAATATTACTAACATCAATATTAAAGAGGGTTGGGACTGGGGATGAAGAAGACTGATCAACCTCGGATGTCCTTCGAATAAGCTATGCTAAAATGTATGACTCAGATTGGTTAATCCTGTTATATCGTATTAGCTGGTAGCCAATTAAATGGTCATTTAACACAATAAGGGATGACATTTCGTGTATGACTTTTGTGGTGCGGACGAATTTTACAGATGACTTCTTAGATCATGATCATAGTTAGATCATAGATCACTATAGCACCGTTCCTACCAAAACAATATTATTGACACATATCTATATTTATGAATATATGCTCTGTGTGTGTTATGTTTACAAGCCAAGAATAGACATTTGGAAGAGTCATAAAATATTTCAGGAGGGGGTCAAACCTGAAACCACCCTCACTTATGTAGGTATGCCTCTGAGCGGTGCACAACACACTGCTATCGACTAAAATGCTATCTACTTTACTTACACAGTAAAACTTAAAACATGTCTCATATCATAGTGTAAATACAGTCATGATCGTTGCACAACCACACACACACAAACTGTATTACATTTATAGCATGACTTACATTTATCGCAATGAGGGTTAAGGGCCTTGCTCTGGGGCCTAGGAGTAGCAGCTTGGTGGCCCTCGGATTCGAACTCACAACCTCCCGATCAGTAGTCCGACACCTCTGAGCTACCACATCCCCATATATGTCAGAAATTTGTCAGATCTGCTACCGAACACCTTTTTTTCAAATTAGAGTTAGAGTTTGAGTGGAAAAACTCGAAGGTTTTTCACAGAGCCCCGATTCTAACTCAAACCTACTGAACCTTTTCAGCCTGAGCTTACTAATGCTCTTGTAGCAGAATGAACACAAATCTAGTCCAAAGACTTCCCAGAAGATCTTAATAGTACTTGAAGATATGAACAGTAGTGAAAGTTTTTTTGTGTAATTTCAATATTTTCTTTGATTAGGATGGACTGTCTGATCAAGACGGTTCGGTCTGAAGGCTATTTCGGCATGTATAGAGGTAAAAGCATTTCTCCAATAAAGTTATATTTTATTTACTGTTATGAAAATCCAACTTTGTGTTCTGATTGGCTGAGAGCAGTAGAATTTAAGAACTTATCATCGCTACTTCTTAAACATTACCGTTAGTGTATGATATGTAATGAGACATCATTAATGCTCAGTTCTTGGTGTTTCTACAGGAGCAGCAGTCAATCTCACCCTGGTGACCCCTGAAAAGGCCATTAAACTAGCCGCTAATGACTTTTTCCGTCATCAGTTCAGCAAAGGAGAGTAAGTTCATCTATTCAACACATTACATCGAATTAGAAATATCGTGCCACAGCATCTCCCTAGTATTTCCCTTTTATACAGTACATTCATGACAGTGATAATTTTTTGGATGTAATGTCATCTAGATTCATCTTTTTTTAACTGAAGCTTTTTTGCATTGAAGCTCCAGATTGAGTGTATTTAAAGAGATGCTGGCAGGATGTGGAGCAGGAGTGTGTCAGGTGATCATAACCACGCCTATGGAGATGCTCAAAATTCAACTTCAAGATGCAGGAAGGCTTGGTGAGAGGAACATCAATAACGTTAACTCAAAATTATCGGCACCCACTTAAGCATGCACTGTTTCTTCCGTCTTCCACGGATTCACACTAACGCTTCCTTCTTTTATAGGGTGTCATTACTTTTGTCACTATTAAATCTTTGACCTTTTTTGGACTATTTTCGACAATATTCTTTCAGTAAAACAAAACTACTGAGATTATTTCATTCAATATGTCGTTAAAATATATAAATAATTGAAACTTTAATCTGTATATAAAAACAGTAGTAACTCATCACCAATCATATTGTACATAAACGTGCATGAACTACAGAAACAGAAAACTATTTTTGTATTTATTAGTAGACTGTTTCATTTCAGATTACGCCAAGCCGACTTGTCTGCATTTTATTTTAAATATTCTCTGGGAGTGTGCTCTGACTAGCTGTGTGTGTTGTGTACCTCTTGCAGTGGCTCAGAGGAACGTAGCTGTGATCCCGGCTCTGAAGCTCGGAGCAGGGAGTACGGTCATAAACTGTACCTACAGCTTTGGACCAACCACGCACATTAGAAGAACCTCGGCCATACAGATCACACAGGAATTACTGCGCACTCGAGGCATTCAGGGACTTTATAAAGGACTTGGAGCCACACTAATGAGGTACCGAAGAATAGTTTAAATTTTCAAGCTTAAATGTAGTCACTGCCAATATCTGGGTAGTTTTTAAAATTCTTTAGTCTTGTACACAAGCTTCCAGACTGGAGCTACTAGTTTATCATCATCTGAATCATATCCATCTGAATCAAGACCGTTTATAATCAAACTAGAAGTCTGAACGTCTCATTTAGATCGTATTTAAACTATCCATGAGACAAATCGGTTCCTGTTGTCACGTCAACACTGATCCTTGTCTTGTTCTTGTTTTTCCTCCTCAGGGATATTCCGTTTTCTGTCGTCTACTTCCCCCTGTTTGCTCACCTGAACCAGTTGGGAAAACCATCCGACGCTGAAAATGCGCCATTTTATTGGAACTTTGCTTCAGGCTGTGGTGCTGGATGTGTAGCCGCTATTGCAGTCAGTCCCTGTGATGGTAAGAGTGTGTGTGTGTGTGTGTGTGTGTGTGTGTGTGTGTGTGTATTAAAATCGCATTCACAATGATAAAAATATCTGATACGTGAGACAATACATGAGGAATAAGGTCTGTAGCTTTCATTAAAAACAACTAAATAAAATCAAAATGGTTTTGTTTACATGGTCTTGAAGATACAGTGTGTGTGTGTGTGTGTGTGTGTGTGTGTGTGTGTGTTAACTGAATACATTGTGGAGACTAAATGTGATGTTTCTCTGGATCAGTGGTGAAGACAAGGTTGCAGTCGCTCACTAAAGGCACACAAGAGGAGACGTACAGCGGTGTGATGGACTGTGTCAGGTACAGTTACCATGACTACTGTCCTTATCATGCATGCAATACACACTGCTAGCTACGATGGCTGCTCACAACAAACTTTAGTATCTAGATATGATGAGCTTGCGAGTTCTTAAGTAGTGTCACAGTTTGTTAGCAAATGAGGTATTAATGAGGTAGGATTATTGAGTCATGTTATATTCTTTCTATCTTTAATTAAATAGAACACAGACATAATTGGGAAAAATGTAAAATTTTGTGATAAGGTTAGCATTGATAGCTAAGCGGTGTGTTTATTTAGAGTTTTGTGTAGAGTTAGCAGTTATAGATCATTAGTTACAGGCTAGGTTAGAAAAATTCAATTAAGCTTTGTAAATGTAGGACTGGGATTAGCCTTATATATCTTAGGCCATGTCCACACTAATACGTTTTAGTTTGAAAACGTATATTTTTCTCTCCGTTTTGGATTTTCGTCACCGAGACAGCGTTTTAAGTTAACGAAAACGTAGCTGTTGGAAGACGCTCTCTAAAGCGGACAAATTTGAAAATGGCGTCTTCGCGTCTTAGTGTGAACTGTGAAGACGGAGGCTTTTGAATACTATGATGCATTTTTAGTCATGTGATGCAGTCGAAAGCAATGGAAATGATGCAGGTCGAAGCTTTACTCATGCTCGGTAAGGAGATGTAAGCATTTTCATACATTTCAGTGTGGATGAGCAACCTTTGGAAAACGTTTGAAAATGATAATGTGGACGAGGAGCGTTTTTAGACGTAAACTCCGTTTTCAAATATATCCGGATGAGTGTGGACATGGCCTTAGTGATTACAGATATTGCAGACATGGTTAGAGGTGATAACTAAGTGAGTAGCTATCAGTAGTTAGTAGTTAGTAGTTATCATCAGTAGTTAGTAGTTATCAGCCCAAATACAACCCACTCATAGATTAACATTATATCATTAACATATTCATTTAAAAAAAAAAAAAAAATGACATCAATTTGACTTGATTCTGCACTACATTTCTACTACTACTTTTTCTAAAATGTCTCCTCTTGTGTGCTTGTCTTGCAGTAAGATCATTCGTAAAGAAGGCCCCGCTGCTTTGATGAAGGGCGCCGGCTGCAGAGCGCTCGTCATTGCGCCGTTATTTGGCATCGCACAGGTCATGTATTTCATCGGCGTTGGAGAATTCGTCCTTGGACAGTTTCCCAACTTCAGAATCTAAATGGCATTAACTCAGACATTGGAACCATATGAGCATTAAAGAAAAAGTCTCTAAGGCAGCTACACTGTGACCATTTGTAAAATGACATGGTGTGAGTTGGAGATTTTCGATGGAAATGCTAACATTAGCATCTTACAGGTGGCTTTATTAAGAAGCAATGACAATGTTGTTGATTTTTTTAAACATTTTAAAACAAAATATCTCTGATTTCCCTCAGTGAGGGAAGGGACGCCTGAGAGTACTGTTTTTAATACGCCTTTATCAACTTCCCCTCACAAAATATATATTCTTTAAACTTTGACTATAGAGCTGCATTTAGCACTGGCTGTTTAGCTGGAAGTTATGCTTCAGAATCTATAGCGAGGTAGATTTGATCCCTCATCTAAAGAACTTCACTGCCCAGCCTGACGGATGTGGAGAAGGGAAGTTGATAAGGGAATATTAAACACCCTACTGACCCAAAGCCCCATTGTCCGACTTGCCTGCCTGGCCCAGTTTGTCTGAGACTTCAGAGAGGAAACTTTTATTATCAGTGGGCAGACTTGGACAATCCTGTTTAAAGTCTTATGACCATTTTCACTAGTGTGGTTATGATACCTTTAAAAAAAGAGGATAATCAAAGCTCAGAATTTCAGATGCTGTTTGGAAAAAATTATATTAATTTTGAATAGGATTTTTCTATTGTTTCAGACCAAGTCAATTTAAAAGATGAATAATATAGAAGCTTCTGAGTGGCACAACTGAAAAGAATCATGATACTGTGAGTTTGGATCCAGATCTTGCCATTGCCATCCATGGCCAGGAGTAAAGCCTTAATCTCTCACCTACAGTATATCAATCATAGTGACACTAGCCAATTGTAGACACCTGTGAGTTCAAGGATGAGGAAGAGGGCAGATAGCGCTTTCCTCTGCTACACTGACCTGTGACACATCATGTAAATAAAGAAGCAATGAACTGGCTTGTGTATCAGAGGAAGTTATCTGTCAGCCTTTCTGGTTGCTAGTTGTCGTAGATGGCTGGTGGATGAGACTTGGCAGGTGAACAAACAAATGCATAAGTAGAAAAGTTTTACAGTGTTAATCAGTGACATACCTCAGAATCATACAGTTGATTCAAAAGTCTGAATTAACCAACCAATCAAGTGCCCCCTTTCCACCAAGCCAGTTTGAGTGCTGGTTCAGAGCAAGAGCCTAATTTAAAATCAGTTCTTTCTTTTTCGACACCCAAAGCACCGGCTTTGAACCAGGAAAAGTGGTTTTTAAGTAGCACCAAAACATTGCTGGTATAGACTTAAGAACTGCTTGCATCAGTGGCTGGGGGCGGGGTTACTGTGACCAACAAGACAAATGTTGTTAGCGCTACTTTTAAATCATTTTAAATCAGGATTCACCACGTTTGGATGCCAATGTAGGTTCGCACAGCCATGAGCATTAACAGTAAAGCAACATCCGCCATTGTTGATGTTGTGTTTGCCGCTGCTACTGTTGTATACAGTGACGTAAGGCTTGGCTCTGTGATGGCTCTCTAGCCCATGGAAAGGCAAACCGGTTCTTAGAAGGCTTGCCAGAGGAACCAGCACTCTGAACCTGCACCCGGTTCTTTCTGGTAGAAAGGGGGCATACAGTATGTGCACTACAGACAATCCTGTGTATTCAAAGCTCCTTTTCTAATATGGGACAGAATAAACAAACAGAATGCCATTTAAGCATACTTTTTTGTGAAGATGTAAATAAAAAACTAAAATGATAACCAGTACACTGTGACTATAGTTTCTAATGTTTTCTTTGTGTGTGTGTGTGTGTGTGTGTGTGTGTGTGTGTGTGTGTGTGTGTGTGTGTGTGTGTGTGTGTGTGTGTGTGAATCATTGTTAATCCTGCTCCAGTTAATTTCCCCAAAATGTAAACAAATGAATAATTTAAAGCTCAGTTACCATGAACTGGATAAAATACCCAAACATTGTTTATGTTTTGTGTACTGCAGCATGACCGTTCATTTTGCTCCCACAGTAATGAACCTGTTATTTCTTTGTCCCATAAGTTTTATATCTGACAATTTTTCCCCCCTGGGTTCTGCAAGAGCCCAATCCAAATGCACACGTGATGCTAACTCAAGGTGAACAGTTTAATCAAAGCTAGAAACGTATTCACGTCGGCTAAATACGGCATGCTACCCATTTAGCTACTTAATAATATTTATTGGATTATACTTACACATGATTACACACAGCATTTTTGTTCTATTGGCAAAATCTTTACGCTACATTAAAGGCAGGGTCTCCGATTTTTGAAAGCCAATGTCGACATTTGAAATCACCAAAACAAACACGCCCCTAACCCAAACGGGTCCCACCCCTGTATTGATAGCTCCGCCCACACATACATACATAACCCAACTAATGGAAAGAAATGTGTCTTTATCATAGCTGAAGTGAAGAAAAATACGAATGCAGATAAACAAACAAGCAAAAATGACACACAAGCATAATCATGTAAAGGACAAAGGCATATATTAGTTCTGTGAAACAAAACAAAACCAACGTTACGAGAAAAGCGCCTCGGCATTTTAAGTAAAGTTGAGTTTCTCGAGTCAATAACTCCTGAGCTAAACGCTGTTACTACACAAAACGTGGTTGTTGCTGCCTCTCTACATTACTACGATAGAAAAGAGGTGTTATTTGTGTAGTAACAGCGTTTAGCTCAGGAGTTATTGACTCGGGAAACTCCAACCTGTGAATATGTGGCCAACTTCCTGCTCCTTCAGTTCTCTCCAGCGCTGGAAAGCTGATCCTATATTAACACGTCCTACTTCTTGCCTTATCATAAGCCTTCCTCTCACTTTCTTTCTTTGTTTTTATCCTCCATGTCAATGTTAAAATCGCTTTCTGCTAATGTCACACATGCGCACAGATCACTCGCTACGCCGCATATTGACAAGCCCCGCCCCTTTCTGCTAATTGGCTACACGTTTGTTTTGATTTTTGTCTTGATTTTTGTTTATTATTTGGCCCGACGCAGTTTTCTGAAGCATTTCTCAAAAATCGGAGACCCTGCCTTTAAGTTGTTTATTTTACTGTGCTCAGACATTCTGACCTGACTGCCACCAGAAACTTTTTTTTAAATTTCACATTTGTAACCGTTTAGCAGAAGCAAAACACATACTTGGGCTAAATGATAGATGTTAGAATTAATACACATTATTACTTTTTGAAAACAGAAAACAAGTTTTTTTCCCCCTTCAGTATGAATTTAGTGCTGTGATAAGTGCTTCACTGTTTGTTTAAAACCCTACAGTGACTCAGCAGTTTACAGAGCCAGTGATTTATTCCACCTCCACTGTTCGCTATGTTTCAGTGTTGGACATCAACACACTTGTCAGACACTTATGTTATGTTCTTTGTGCTTGGTTCTTGTACTAATGTTGGTTCCCACATCGTGATGTTTGCGAAGAGCAAACCATGGACATCCAAATTCAAACATTCAGGCAACATTTTGCCTGAAACTGCAGCAGGCAATAGTGAGCAGCATAGCAAGGAGCTAGCTGAAGAGAACAGAGAGTAGCTTAGCAACAAGCTAGCTGGCAGACATTTAAAACTATCTTAGCAACAAGGCAGCCAATGGACAATAGAGAGTAGTTTACTATATATCAGGGCTCTCAAGTTTTGAAGACAGGCAAGCGTGACATCTCCCACCCCACCCCACCCCCAATACAATGTATTTGTTTAATTTCCATTTATTAATTTGTGTGTGTGTGTGTGTGTGTGTGTGGACTCCTTTATCATTTGTAATGTTGCTCCCATATAAAACAGTTCAGCTCAAGCCCAGCCATTTTTAGGGTCATGATTGAGGACAATGTCCCGTCCAGAGACAAGCTGTTTCGTGTCGAGGTTTTGTTCATACCGACCATCGAAAATATCCTCTCTAATGAATGTTTTTGTTTTTCATTGGTTAATGCATTAAATCTTACCCAGATAGTGCTATTTTCTGATTGGCTATTGTGTAGCCTCTTTTTTTGATTGGCTGATAAGTGTCAGGCTCGACTACGAACTCCAGGGGAGACGCGCTTGATTGTGCGGTGCGAACTGATAGATTTTGGGCACTGCAGCATATTAAATATATGATAAATTGTCAAAAAGTTTTTATGAGTGAGAAATACGATGTGTGGCGGGAGAGCGTGAGAAAAGACCGACATGTGTGACTGTCACTTTCAGTGTGTGCACTTTGGATGGGTTAAATGCAGAGAACAAATTCTGAGTATGGGTCACTGTACTTAGCCGTACGTCATGTCACTAATCATATTGCACATTCCATGCGACTGTCACTAGGGGGCGAAATCCGACAGTCGTGTCCGTTTGTCGTGTGCAGTGTGAAGGCGGCTTAAGTCCTAGAACTTTGTGCTAGAACACAAAATCTGGGGGTTGTTTTCTGTTCGAGAGTTCATACATCATTACCCATAATGCCCTGTTAGCAGGGATTTTTATTCTTTATTCAAAAATTAAAGGCTATTGATCCCATTCTACTGTAATGACCTTCAAACATTCATGCAACATTTAGAGGAAACAGCGAGTAGCATTGCCATAAACTGTCCAGAATTCAACAGTAAGTAGCTTAGTAACAAGCTAGAAAGCAGACAACATTGAGTGGTTTAATAACAGCTAGCCAGTGGACATTAGCAAGTATCTTAGTAACAAGCTAACTAATCAGTGAATTTGCTGTTTTACAGGTTTACAATCTGCTACAGTTAAGGTAGCAAAGCTTAAATTGGTGATAAGTTAGCATCCTTACTAGACACGAAACCCAGTGTTAGAACACACAAAATATATAGTTAATATATGTTTATAGTTATTTTATATTTGAATGTTTGTACATTATTGGTATTACCCATAGTGCCCCGTGAGCAGTTAGACCCCAGAACTCTGTGTAGGGAAATAAATTGTGTAATAAAAAAAAGTGCTGCATTAGCAGTAACATAAGAGGTAGAAAGTGTCTTTTGTCAACTGAACAAACATCTAATTAGCCGAAAAGCAAGCTGTTTTTTTTTAGCTAGCTTGAAAAAACCCCATCACTACAATCATTTCTTTCTGAGAACTTCTCTTTTTTTCAAAGCAGGTATGATCCAACATGTACACTTTAACATGAATATTTAAACTTTATAGCAGCAGCTAGCATATTGGGACATAGCCAGACTGTCTAAATATTCTAATTACATTTCATCAAGGCTGATATTCATTCTGGTAAAGCCCAGCAGTGGATGGGAACTGTAATTTGACAGCTGTGTAAATGTGTGCACTCTGCAGTAAGGATGAAACTCTAACCCACACCTGCTGCCTTCATGTTAGACAAGAAAGATGACACCAAGCGCAAAAGCACAGTTTAGGAAGTACCTCCAAACGTGCTGTGTGGCACGCTCATGCTGAGGAACAGATCAGCTCTGCAGAGCTTGTTCTTTACTATGAAGTTCATAATTTTCTTTTTTTTTTTCCAAACTTATTCATGAAATCCTTGCCGAGTAACATCAGGAGTGTTAGAACCGGAGATTATTAAAGAAAACAGCATCGTTAAAGGAGCACGGAATACAGATTAACATCTCAGATGTATAGGTGACAGGAACCAATGACAAAGCAGAGACAGACAACACACCTGGAGGAAAGATAGGGTACAATTAGTGTCCATGGTAACCAAGAAGTGGGCGGAGCAAACAATTAACGGCAAGGCAGCAGACAGAAACAAAGGAAAACACAGACCGACTCATTACAGCATACATGAAGAAGTGTTTTAATATTCTTACAATTATTTCAGTTTGAGATGTAGTAATATGGATCTTGTAGTAAAATGGATTTAAATATGCTAAAAACTCAGGTCAACCCTGGGGAAGAGATTTCCGTTCAGTTTGTGTCCTTTTAATTTAAGTACTTGATAAAAGGTCGCGCCGATGACGATCGCCATGCTGCAGGCTCTTCCCAGTTTCACTTTTAAAAACACACTTTAATGTTGGAGTTCATTAACATATACTTGAATATTTTAGAAAGCGGCTTCACTTATCATTTTTTTTCACTCGGTCAGTGGGTGTTTAAATGTAGCACAAGAATGACACTATACTGACGCTATAAGCTTCTATGTACATGACAAAAGCATTTTTTAAGACATAAACGAAGAAGTTATCAAAGTTGACGTCAAATGTCACCTTTCTCTCGCCGTCACATTTAATCGCAGACAATACTTCTCTTTTTTTTTTTTTTTAGTCTAATTTTATTTTTACTGTCAGGAGGCAAAGTTGATACCGAGTAATAAAACATGACGCAAATGAGATTCCGTATTAATTAGGAATATTGGATCAAAGAGAAATCTGTAAGGAAAAAATAAAAAATCTACAGGAATTGAAGCGTAAATTTATTTTGCAAATTCACGTTAAAGTTCATCTGTTTTTTTTTTTACGTCCTTTCACTTTTCAGTGAATCGGCTTCACTGATGCAAACTTTAATTTCTAATGTGTGGTGGAACACAAATTGAATCAAGCAAAATATAGAGACGATAGTAGAAACGAAGCTATATGTACTGTAGCAACATCAACAGAGACTAAACAAACAAACACGAGAAGTTAAATAAAGGCGCTCATCCGTGTGAAACGGGATACATGTGAGAGTAATTGGAGCTTGTATCCGTAGTGTGAGTCGTGACTATATGACGCTCAGGGGCTGACGGGTAGTCCGGTCCAGTCCATCCTGTCATGATGACGTCCCCTTTGAATACATTCAACTCTAAAAGCATTTTAGTTTTTAGTCGATTTGAATTTGAATGTTGTTTGAATGACAGACCAAATAAAACCACACAAGGTAAAAACTCAGAAAAGTTTATTTGTTCATTTTACGTCAATCTTTCATCCTGAGATGCCTAACTCATCAGCCAATAAATAATTTCTTCGTTATGATACCAGAAACCAACATCAACAACCAACAACGGCAACGCTGTGTTGTTTACAGTACGAGACACAAGTTTGTTAAAAAATAATAATTACAACACACAGTTTGATCTAAGCTGGTATGGAAAGCCATGCAACGTTACATACAACATACAACATACTGTACATGCATTTCCTAAGTTCTGAGCAGCCGTAAAGACACGAACCAGCTTTCTTTCTCACACACTCACACGTCCCCTGATTACTTTATGGTCCTGTTGTTTGTCAGTTTTAGGCATGTGCTGATATTCAATACGATCCTTCTGAAACACCGTGAGGTTATCATGTATCTCAGCAGCGATCATTTCTGATTCAGCTTCATTATACATCATCACTCTCACCTTTAGCTTCAACACAAATAAATCCAGGCCTTGTAAAAAAATTTTAAACTGAAACCAAGATAAAATAACGAAAAAACGGAACAGAAATACAAAGTACTATTTCACCGCATTAGCGAAATCCCGTTTTGTCCTCATGCTAAACCAATTAACAGGCGTGTTATTAATTAACAGTTATTACTTTTATTATTATTCATTCATTCATTCATTTTCCACCACTTATCCGAACTTCTCGGGTCACGGGGAGCCTGTGCCTATCTCAGGCGTCATCGGGCATCGAGGCAGGATACACCCTGGACGGAGTACCAACCCATCGCAGGGCACACACACACTCTCATTCACTCACACACACACACACTCCGGACAATTTTCCAGAGATACCAATCAACCTACCATGCATGTCTTTGGACCGGGGGAGGAAACCGGAGTACCCGGAGGAAACCCCCGAGGCACAGGGAGAACATGCAAACTCCACACACACAAGGTGGAGGCGGGAATCGAACCCCCAACCCTGGAGGTGTGAGGCGAACGTGCTAACCACTAAGCCTTTTATCTTTTATCATTAATTGTTAATAATATAACATTATTAACAGATGGTCTTAAAGTAGTGCTGTTTTTCGTGTTTGTCATGTCCAAGAAACATCAAATACACCAAACATGACCTACGTGTCCAAAATAATTCAGAACTTTGAGGTTGTTGAGTACTCTATAGTATATATATATATATATATATATATATACTGTACCGTATATTACATTATATAAATCAGCACATGCCTAAACAAAGTCTACAAGAAGAACATTTCATAAACTTCACCTAATTATGGAAACATTCATTATTACTACAGATCTTCACCCAGTCCATGTTTGTTTACTTAGTTTTAGCTAATCGGGTGTTTCATTCCTTTTTCAACGAGTGCACACTTGCTGACTTCCCCTCACTCTTTTCGTCCTTCATCTATATTATATGCAACAGTTGTACACTTGGAGCACCAGCAGAGGATCCAAGCGTCAGGAATACGCATTAACATACAGTACACCCTGTATGTAAAATAAAACATTTCGACATAGCCGATGGGATTGGCTCACTTTTCAAGAAAATGAAAAACAAACAATGTGCATCAGGTGTTTTGCTTTTTTAATGTTTGTTATGAAGCTGCTGTAAACGTCATCATTATGTATTAAATTAAAGTGTACAATGCTATTGTATTTTGTGCAGGCAGTTATCTTTATTGTAAATAAAAAGAAAGATGTACTGTATGTCGAACCGTTACTCTCTAACCATACAGGGGACATAATTGTTAAATAACTTGCTTCATAATTCAACCGAATTAAAACTGAAATCAGCATCTGAAACAATGTAAACGTTCGACTTTAGCACATTTACCGCCAACTAAATATGTTCATGTGTGTTTAATTCATAAATACGGTCTTTCCAACATGAATTGAACGCACCATAAGTAATGACAATTAATTTCTTGTGCTCCAGTTTACACTTACGAGGTTTGTTCGATGTTTTTAAAATCAAAATAAATAAATAAATAAATAAATAGATTTTAAAAACACCCCAGGAAACGGCGGTAGGATTGCCGCGATGGCTTTGGAGTAAATTGTGTTGCTGAAGTAAGTCTTACCTTACGTTCACTCTAGCAAGTGACAAAGCAACAGGTAACGAGCTACAAACGACACGAACGATTTCTTGCTCGCTAGCGTAAACGTTGGTCGACTCGATCCGAACAGAATGGACGGCCTCGACCGAGAGGGAGTGTACGAGTGTGTGTTGAAATCAGGATTGGAACACAAAAAGCTAAAATCTGTTGATTTTAACCCAAACGGGTTGAAGATCTCGGGTTATACAAGTTGTATAAAAGAGCAAGGCACCTTAATCGATCGTATACTTCGAAATGCCGACGACTAGCTTCTACGCAAACCAACAGCACGTCACAGATAGTCACCATCACACACGTTACAAAAACGGAGTATAAATCTCAGCAATATGTACAAATAGGTCCTAAAGGCAGCGACTATGTAATACGAGGTGGATACTCGTAAACCTAAATTCCGATTTAATTCAATTTAAGAGTTATGATAATAAACAGGTCCAAAAGGCTGAGTGCACTACCCAGGATTATTTAGCAAGCACTAATTCTATATTAATATCATTATTCTACTGTGGACGTGTCCCAAACCACACAGCATGTACGCTACACACACCTTTTTAATCACTCTCCCTGCGGTACTGCACTCGGACTGTTAAACAGGAATGTGTGTTATTTACGCTCACTTTGACTCAGCGGACCTCACCGGTCTAATCTCTCTTGGTCATGTAACACCAGAGAGCCCAGTCTTTAAATTACGCATCTCAACATCCTCCAGTAGATTCAGAAATATATAAATTAAATACAATTCCTTAAAACAGCTTTACAAACAGAATATTTTACGACACCTATCCAGCAGGTAAAGTGAAGAAAAAAAAAAAGATAAAATCCAAACTCAAAAGGTTAAAAAGAAGAAATTCTTCCATTAGCTTCTGACTGGATGTTCTGAATGATGGAAAAGGAGATTCGTGTTGATCTCGAAGCTCTTGTTGTGTCTGGAAAAAAATTGCCGCAGAGGTTAAGAGGCCAAAGGGTCACTAAATTAGATGACCTCACGGCTGTTCCGGATCGCGCAGCACAGCACCATGCTGAAGATCATCCCGATAATCTACGGATATCAGACAGACATCTGTCATAATAACAATAAAAAGTGATGTGAAGCAAATAAGAGCGTATGTAGCTATGTTTCGTTTTACATGTCTTGACTGATTGTGTAAATCTGATCGCGTCAAATTGTTCCATCAAAACCTCTCACCATGACGCCGGCAATTCCGATCCCCACGTATCCGATGATGAACAGTTTACTGTTGAAAAACTCTTCGATGGCTACGATACAATTCTGTAAAAATTGTAGAAGATTAAGTCTGTACAGTATCTTCCCAGGGTGACTCACAGGAGCTCAGGAACATCACATTTGAAAATAAATGTATTTGTCCCCAGACTAAATAACGATTTAAACAACAACAACAAAAATTAAATAAATAAAAGAATTAATAGTATGATTAAAGTTACCTTGGTGTTAGATGAAGAATCATGACACAGAATTTTTGGTGTTCCTTCAGTGCCGCAACAATCCAGCTGTGAGAAGAAGAGAACGACATCTCAGCACACGTTCAAACGACCAATGAAATTCACTCACTCACTCACACAAACACACACACACACACACACACACACACACACACACACACACACACACACACACACACACACAAAGTACAAAAAGTACAAAAAGACACAGTGGGACACTTACGACTCGATGGTAGCTGTTGGTAATCTCCGTGCTGTTACTGTCTAATGATAATTTATAATATTTCTGAATGTCCTCAATAATCTGAGGGAATGAAAGTGAGAAGAAAATGAATCAATGCTAAAGGAAGAATGAACTCCAAGTCGAGTACGTGTGTGTGTGTGTGTGTGTGTGTGTGTGTGTGTGTGTGTGTGTGTGTGTGTGTGTGTGTGTGGAGGTTTACCGAGTCTTTATTCAGAAATCCAAACACACCAGCAGCAACTTCAGCTGCGAAGATGATCAAGAGGCAGGCGAAGAACTGCAGGGACAAATTAAAAACAACTGTACGATCGACACAAGAAAGCTTAGCCGTAAAAGTGTAAAAAAAACTAAATCAGACGATGTGTTGAGGTCTGAAGAATTTATATTTGAAGAAAAATGAAGATTTGAAGATTTAAAATTATTAGCAACATAAAAAAATAAGTTTAATAAGCTTGTCTATTTCGTTTAATATTATAATAAGACTATATTTCTAAGATATTTCTTTTTGCTCTTTTCACATCTGATGAATAGCACTTTTGATAAAGAATAAAAGTGTATGTCTGAGAAAAAAAAAGGGAAAGGAGGGTCAGGGAAAGGAACAAAGGAAAGGAAGGAGGGAAGGGAAGTAGAGGTGAATATTAAGATGAAGGAGATAGGAAAGAAAAATGAATAAAAACAAAAGAGAAATATGTGGAAAGGAAGTACAGGAAGTACAGGACCAGATGGGAGAATAAGTTAAATAAGAATACGATAAGAAGTAAAGAAAGAAAGTTAAGGAAAGGTAACAGAGCAGGACAGGACACGTAGAAGAAAGAAAAAATAAAGACGAGAGAAAAAAATGGACAGGAATATATGTTCGAGATTAAGCGGGGAAAAAAAAAAGAACTCACCGAGCCGAGGAGACACTGAGACTCTCGAACAGCACCACAGCATCCGAAAAACCCCACCAACATCACCAACCCCCCCGCTGCGATCAGGATGTAGACTCCTACAACAACAGAATGAGACGAGGCCGCAGCTGAATCCCGGTGAAGTACAGACGCACTAAACTCACTCTAATTAAAAGCCCAAAACGTTGAATCACTAACATGTGTAAACAACATGAGAGAAACCTGCTGAGTCTCCTAATGAGTGTAGTCTAACTCTCAACGCCATCAGATGTGCACTGTGCTGGATGTGTAAATAGGACACTCATGCTTGTTGCCATGGAAGCACAGGAAAGTGAATAAACAATGCAAACAAGATTCAGAAAGATTCCACCTTTATATAAGCATTTTTGACAAACTGAACTAGTAACTTATTAGCAAGGTTAATTTGCTGATTGCAATTGCAAGGTTTGAGCAAAAGAGGGCAGTGTAAGATCACCGTTTATATGAACAGCGTCCCTCTGAAACACAAGCCTCTGTTTAAGGGTGATGACATCATGCAGCACTGAGAGCTGATGTAATTAACCTCATGTTACCTCATGTGACCTTCATCACAGAGGCAAGGGGAGGACGAGAGAGACAAAGGAAGGGAGGAGAGAGAGAGAGAGAGAGAGAGAGAGAGAGAGAGAGAGAGAGAGAGAGAGAGCACTTACTCATTATTAGTTGTGTAAATATTATGCCAACAAATTATATAAACAATGGATTCTAGTCTGGAGAAAATGCCTATAATGCACATTGGATGCCTATCTAGTAGCATGTGGTTTGGGACACATCCACTGTGTACTAATGATGCTGTACACGTGCTCTGTATATTGAACTGGGTGTGTGGTTTGGAACACAAATGTCCAAAAGGCTTCTGGCACTTAAAGGCCTATCTTGTGGTGTCTAATTTGGCACACAATGACTGTGGACTCATGCTGGAGTTTATGTAGTGAATAGAGTAGTGTGCGGTTTGGAACACACCCAAATCGAACTGATAATGGTGTTTATGTTCTCTATATATTATATAGGGTTTGTGGTTTGGGACACGCCCCAAATTTAACCATAATGGTGTTTATGCACTCTATATATTAAATAGGGTTTGTGGTTTGGGACACGCCCAAATTGAACAGATAATAGTGTTTATGTTCTCTATATATTATATAGGGTTTGTGGTTTGGGACACGCCCCAAATTTAACCATAATGGTGTTTATGC